>NC_041380.1:194903138-194914107 GCF_002162155.2 Triticum dicoccoides
GGGGGTGGATGAACAGGACCCCGTGGTGTTGCCTTTGGATGAACAGGACCCCGATCGATCGAGCCAGTTGGGGCTGGATGAACAGGACCCCATGGAGGGCTGGATGAACAAGACCACCCCGTGGAGGGCAGGATGAACAGTAGACAGTGGAGGGCAGGATGAATAGTAGCCCGTGGAGGGGTGGTTGAACAGGAGCCCGTGGAGAGGGCTGGTTGAACAGTAGCCGGTGGAGTAGCGCGCAGTGGAGGCTGGATGAACAGGAGCTCGTGGATGAACAGTCGCAGGTGGAGGCTGGAGGAGGTCGACGGTGGATGAAAAGTAGCTCGTGGAGGCTGGAGGGGGTCGACGGTGGAGATGAACAATATCCCGTGGAGTCCCGTTTTGTGGTACGCCACACCCCTCCTGATGAATAGGACCCTTGTTTCGACCGTAGCGCTCCAACACAAGTCCGTTTTCTCTATTTTGCGGTACGCCACGCCCCTCCCGATGAACAGGACCCCCGTTTCGACCGTAAGAGGTCCGTTTCCTCCGTTTTGCAGTATGCCAGACCCCTCCCGATGAACAGGATCCCGTTTCGAACATGGCCGGTCGAACATAAGGCTGTTTCATCCATTCTGCGGTACACCAGGCCTCGTTTCCATTGCCTGTTCCGTCCAAGCCCTCCCCATGAACACGACGACGATGATGTTTCTCCATTCCGACCCAGCCATGTACACGAGCCCTGGTTGTACGTATGCGCGAGTAGACGTTCGAGATCCCGCCCGTATGTATACATACATGGCCGTATTTTCTTTCTTGCACCCTGGCCGCTGTACGTACGTGTAAATGCTACGTGCGTGCCTCTACTACGACACGTGTGCGCCTCTACATCGACCAGTATGTACATACATGTTCGCGACCAGAATGACAACGCTACGTACGCTTCGACCAGGTGGGTCCCAACTGTCAGGCACTTCCTTGCTTGCGAAGATGTAGCTGGTCGGTCCCAGCAATTAGGGGGCGAATCGTTTTTTTATGCCCGGACGCACTTCCTTGCATGCGAAGATGTAGCTGGTGGGTCCCAGTAGTCAGGGGGAAACTTTTGTTTCGCGAAATACGGTGTCCCGTCTAGTGGGTCCCGCTGTCAGGAGGAGGAATAATTATTTTTCATGTAATAAGGAGGCACTTCCTTGCTGCGGCCGTGGACCCAGCTGTCAGCCTCTCCACATACAGTCCATGTCCTATGGAAGCAGTTCCTTGACCACGTTGACCACGCCGCGCCGAGAGCACCAGGGCGGTGGACGATGGCAAGGCCTAGGAAGGGGATGACGCGGAGCCGGGGAAGACGCGGCAGTGGATGCCCACGCGTAGAGGAGTACGAGGGTTCACTGGTTCGCTGCGGTGTGAGGCTGCCGTCGCCGCAGAATAACAGGGGTGTGGGTGAGTAGAGGGATGGCCTGGCCAGCGGTGGGAGTAGTAGGGGCGGTGAGGCCTCTGCCGCATCGCAGCCGGCCACGGGAGGCAGGAGCACAAGGCACGACCGACGCTGGTTTGGGCGGCTGGAGCAAGAAGACCAGAGGTTGAAGAAGCACTACGGTCGTTGGATGGACATCGTACGGTCACTGGAGCTAGAATCATGCATATTGACTAAGTTGACAAAGCCGTCCATCCCCGTCAACTTAGTAGGCCCACAAGTCAGCCTCCCACCAAGGTGGGTCCCAGCTAGCAGGGGGTATTCATTTTTTGAGCGTAATAAGGAGGCACTTCCTTGCTTGCAAAGACATAGCTGGTGGGTGCGAGCTGTCAGCGGCGGTAACATTTTTTTCATGAAATACAGAGGCCCTTTCGGTGGGTCCCTGATGTCAGGTGGAGGAATCATTATTTTGCGCATAATAAGGAGGCATTTCCTTGCGTGCGGCCGTGGACCCAGCTGTCGTCCTCTCCACGTACAGTCCACTTCAGATGCATGTCGGTCATTGACCACATTGACCAGGCCGCGCCAAGAGCACCAGGGCGGTGGACGACGGCGAGGCCTAGGAAGGGAACGACACAGAGGCAGGGAAGACTCGGTAGTTGTTTCCCAAGTGGAGGGGAGTACGACTGTACGAGGGTTGTTTACTGGTTCGTCTACCGTCGCCAGAGAATAACAGCAGGTGTGGGTGAGTAGAAGGATGGCTTGGCCAGCGATGGGAGTATGGTTGGGCGGTGAGGCTTGCGTGGCAGCAGAGCCGGCCACGGGGAGGAGGGAGCAGGCAGTCCCGCTGGCGCCTGTTTGAGCGGCTGGAGCAGGAAGAGCAGAGATTGAAGAAGCACGACGGCCGTTGGATGGCCATCCAACAGTCACTTCTTGTGCGTCAACCTTGTTTTAGGAAAGCCTCAAATCTGTGGAAAACAGCATACAGCCCATCTGCCATTATTTCTAATAATTTACAGCCCATTTGCTAATTATTAAGGATTTTTTGGAGCCCATATTCTTTTCGTTAGCATTACAGCCCATATTGTGGCCACGGTTAAAAAATTATACGAAATTTTGCATATTTCGGTGCGGTCCGAACTGTTTTTAATCCCGAAATTTTGACTCACATTCAAACTGATTTTAAAAATAAATGTATATCAATATAAAATCCAACAAATTCTCCACGCATAAAAATTAATGTAATTTCAAATCTCGAAATGAAGAAAAGATATTGGAAACTAATTGTCGGTTTGATGTGTTTTAAAAATGTACAGCCCATTTCTCATTACTGATGGGCCATTTTCTCGGCCAGCCGAATGAAAGCTCTCCTCGTCTTGAAAGATTTGCAGCCCAACAGGCCTGACAAAGCGACTTACTTGGCAAATCACAAAAAAACTGGGTTGTGGCCATGGACCCAGCTATCAGCCTCTCCACGTACAGTACTCTTCGGACGGAATGTCGTTGACCACGTTGACCATGCCGCGCCGAGAGCACCAAGGCGGTGGACAACGGCGAGGCCTAGGAAGGGGACGACGCGGAGCCGGGGAAGACGCGACAGTGGATGCCCACGCGAAGAGGAGTACGAGGGTTCACTGGTTCGGCTGCGGTGTGAGGCTGCAGTCGCCGCAGGGCCTGACTAGCGGTGGGAGTAGTAGGGGGCGATGAGGCCTCATCGGCAGCACAGCCGGCCACTGGAGGCAGGAGCAGGCGGTCTCCCCGGCGCTGGTTTGGGCGGCTGGTGCAAGAAGAGCAGCGATTGAAGAAGCAGCAGGACTGTTTGATTCAAATCCAACGGTTACTGCTGCTTGAATCGTTCGTTGACTAAGTTGACAAGCCCTGCGTACGCGTCAACTTAGTGGGCCCACAGGTCAGCCTCCCAACCGGTGTGCCCCAGATGTCAGTGGGAGGAATCATTTTTTTCGTGTAATAAGGAGGCAGTTGATTGCGTGCGGCCAGGTCAGCAGAGGGAGTAGGGTTGTCCGGGGAAGCCTGCGCGGCATCACAGCGGGCCACAAGAGGAGGGAGCAGGCAGTCCCGCCGGCGCTAGTTTAGGCGGCTGGAGCAGGAAGATCAGAGATTGAAGAAGCACGTCGGCCGTTGGATGGACATCCAACACTAACTGCTGCTAGAATCGTGTGTTCACTGACAAAGCCTTGCGTAAACAAGTCAGCCTCGAAATCTGTGGCGTGTACAACCCATTTGCTATTATTTTTATAATTTTTACTCATTTCCTAATTCATATGGAATTTATTGCATCCCATTTTCCATTCTTAGAATTGCTGGCCATTTTCTGGTCAGTACTAGGGTCAAAAAATTAACTAAATATGTGGGAAATTTTGAAAATTCGCAAATTTTTGCTGGGGAACGAAATATTCTTAATCCAAAAATTAATAGCCATACTAAAACAAATTTAAAAATAAATTAGTACTATGTCATGTTAAATCCAATGAAATACGTATAAGATATCAGTGAAGAACAAAAACAAAAAAAGAAACTTATATCCCATTTGCTATAAATTTTTTGGAATTTTCAACCCCTTTTGATATTACTTTAACAGACATTGACCATACTCTTAAGCCAGGTTGGAATGCATCCCTCCTCGTCTTGAAAGATTTGCAGCCCAGTAATTCGGAGAAAACAAATAGGCCTAGCTTGGGTATTCTTCAAAAAGAAATACTGAGCTACCTATTATCCCAAAGAACTGGTGCATGAGCATTTAGCTTTATTTATTTATTTACTTATTTATGTTTAGGGGACCATGAGCATGTACCTGGGCATGATTCATGTGAGAGCCTCCCTTCCAGTTAATTATGGGCTTCTCTATTGGGCCTTCATCAGTGGGTTGCATGTTATCAACAAGTGGAAAATGTGTTATGAGTTTCAAAAAAAATGTGTTTCGTACGATAAATGGTATGCGCTACTTACGGTACGGGCACTAAAGGATCGAACCGTGCAATGACTTCCAAAACATTGTGTTTGTTGTTCTAACAACACATTTATTCAACCAACAGACGAAATATACTACTGATTGTACATTGAAAACAGCAGCAGCAGCAACCAGGGTTGGGGGTGCAACAGAAGCAGTAAGCAGGCCAGAAGAGTGAAGACGCAACTCTCTCTTCCAAACCAAACATCAGCCATCATTACAAAAGGGCTACCAAAAAAGAACAAGTGTATGCATCAAACTAAATAAAGATCCTACTACACCAAGTGTATGCATCTAACTAACTGGCTCAGTTAGACATTACTAATTAATTTTTTTCGAAACGGAGGCAAAAGAATTGCGTTGTTGTTTAATTAAGAAGAAGAGAATTGCCTGGTTAATCTACGAAAAACCAGGCTAAAACTGAAGATGTTACTATTTATTAAGCTGCAGCGGAGTTGCGGATGGAGAGGAGTGGGAAACTTCACTGGTTCGGGTGCGCGGCAGCACAGCCGCGGTGGTTAGAAGGGAAAACATAAATTGGACACGGCATTACTTTTATAAGAGACCTGCGTTTTATACCCCACAGTAGGAATACTAACAAGTTGACACACAAATACAACAGAAAAGGTAAACATTCATATCAAACTCAGGTTCATAGGACACGTTCATATCCATAGCCAACATTCACAATCAACAACTCAAAAGATTCATATATACACAAGCTCAGCATATCTATGCATCCAAATGATTGATAGATCACATGACAATATTCATACATAATTTACAAAAAGATTCAGATATATGCATGTTCAGTATGTTTATGCATCCAAATGATTGAGATCACAGCCAATATGATCCATGGACAAACTTTAATTACCTAGGGTACAGACTGGTAAATGGTGTTCAATTGGAGGTACTTCTTGCTAAAAATAGTTCTTGTACGAGTAAACTTTCGAGTACATAAGAGGCAGCACAGACAATCTGAACTTTGCTTGTAGGTTTATCCTCAAATAGTGGCCTCGTGCCCAGGGAGGTTCGAGCAACTTGGCCACTACTTTCATCCAACCAGTTTACTGGGTCATCTTGGTCTTGTATCTACATAAGAGGCAACACAGACAATCTGAACTTTGCTTGTAGGTTTATCCTCAAATAGTGGCCTCGTGCCCAGGGAGGTTTGAGCAACTTGGCCACTACTTTCATCCAACCAGTTTACTGGGTCATCTTGGTCTTGTATCTCGCCAAAATTCTACATTGAAGACGAGAAAGGAGGCGGTTGAGAAAATGAACCACCCAAATTTTTTGTGCAGTTCAACTGAAATGGAGCATCCTTGGCGTGCAGATTGATTAAGTGCCAGATGAATATACGCGTCAACCAACTTGTCTGGAATCTTTAGACTCCATGCCATATAGTTCGCTACCATATGTGCCGATCACCAAAAGGCACAAGTTGGGACCAAAGACTGGACTGCGTTTTTCTGGGCTATGCACCAAGCAATATTTTTGGCATTCACTCTCCTAACACTTGGAGTTTGACAATTGCTTGACGCCGGTTGATACTCGAGTGAATATAGGCACTTCTTTTCAACATCGATGCTTGTCTGAGTGAACTTTGGAGTACATAGCAGCAGCATAAGTACCTGTCCATCTGATCATTTTGTGCAGTTCTACTGAAATCACCCGATGTAATGATTTTCCTACGAGTTCAGGCTCCAAATTACTCCTTTATGAAATCGGCAAACAGTAGCACAATACCAAATTACCAATACATATGATAGGCACAATAATCAGGATAAAGACCAGTACCAACCTGTGTGAGGTAGCATATCAATTACTATTTCCTTTGACTGGAAGCCGAGATAAGCCAAGCGACTTACAACAAAGGAAGAAAGCATGCGGAGTTTAGCAACTAACAGGAAAGGATAGAAGTTGTCGAGGCAATGAAGCACCCAAAGTTTTTGTGCAGTTCCACCAAAATCGAGCATCCCTGTGGGCACATATATTGAGAGAGTGAGATTACTGTAATAGTGGGACTAGTTTATGAAACATACACTAACAAATAGAAGCACCCTCATTATCTTAATGGGTAAAGTTAGCAACATAGTAGTCTTGCTTAAAGAGAGGTATTAGTTTATTTAATCAGTGCCAATTAGCTCAACTCAACACTCAAAGCATTGCCATTTATCATAGTTGCAAAACTTTAACGTGCAAAGATAAAGGAGTTTCTCATGACAGTAGCATGATACAAATAGAGATGACAGCAAACTAATATGGATGAAGGCCTTAGGCCTTACCAACCTGAGAAAAAAGCTTATTCATGTAGTCCCATAAGAGATGATAACGCACTCACTGGAATCACACAATAGTATATATTTTTGTGCACTTCAAATGTATGGTTGAAATCACTCTTGTTTACCATTGCTGAGATTATATCGAAAGATTATCAAGAACTTCCAGCAGAGTTAAAGCACGGGCTGGGATACAGTTCATTTAATGTATGATTGGCACAACATGATCCTTGTTTGCACAAGTAGGAACAAGGTGAAACCTTCATTAGCTTAGTGAGAAAGGATAGGAAGACATTAGCATATTACTCAACCAGTAGCATCAAATTCATGATGGACAATACGCAAAACATTGCCTCATTGAACCAATGGCAATAAATTGACATGCAAACAATAGCACTATTATGTCATGACACTAATAATATTCCCTCCCTGCTCCACCACATGATTCACCTCCATAGCTAGACAAACATACACACGTACATGATTCAGCATAGGGTCCTACTAAAGATTTGTTTAACTCCAACAGGAAAATTAGGCAGTAATAAATTAGTGGTACTTAAGTACTCCTAATTAATTAAGTGAGACAGCAGAAGTGGAAGGGCTCCTTGGAGGATCGTCTCACATGTAAGGTAGTCGTCGCCGGAGCCCTTGAATGGCCTCGACTGAGGCCTCTGGCTTCAGCAAGATCGCCTTGGCACTGTTTATTCTTCTTCTTCTTCCTCTTCACGCTCTGTTTCTCTTTCTCCTCACCAGTTGGTGAAACCAAGTACATGATTGGACTTCTAATTTAGAATTGGTTTTTTCAGTGAGGGAGTACAAGTGTACTAGTAAAAAACAGCATTATTTTCTCATGGTAGTTGGAAAATAGAGATGAACACATGCATTAAATATCATTTTTACCTAAAGGAAGGTTATGGCGCCAATATGGATGATGAGGATTGGAACACAGGTCTCCCTTTGTGCAGTTCCACCAAAATGAACCAACTGTTCCATTCTGACATTCACGTTAAACAGCACAAAAGTCACTTCTTTTAAGAAGAGTTTTGTGCAATGCACCGAAAGGTCACAACAGCAACCAGGTGAATTGGATATCCCTGTTTGCACAAAAAGGCACAGAGGAAACAGTCAGAGTCTCAAACAATTACAGGCAAAAACACTTGGCTAAACTTGTCATGGCTTATAATGGTGGGTGCACCAGCAGTCCAGCACCATGTACGTAAACAGGGGCATAAAGTGGTGATTCATAGTTTGTTGGCCCAAGAAACAAACATCCAAGAAACATATCTGGGTTGGTCCCATTTTTGTTCACTCTAGCCACCTAATCCTATGTGTGGATAGCAAATCTAGTCCTGGTCATACCACTGTGTACAGCGTTACCCCTATATTTCCCTTTTCGACCAAGAGACCGGTTGGATGACCAGTTTGTACTACTTTCACCCCCTTTCCTTCCTGTTTGTGCCAAGTCCGATGTACACACAGGCGGAGCTATGTGTATGGCTGAGGGGGCTGTGCCCCCCCCCCCAAAACCTGCTAGCTTTTGAGAAGAAGTTTTTTTAAGATGGCATAGATTGAGAAAAATAGGGGCTTTTACCTCTTCATAAAGCCATATTTTGCCATTGCCCCTCCCAATGATCCTGTGCTAGATCCGCCACTGGATGTACATACTAAATTCCCCCACCCCACTTTATTTCTTGTTTGAACCAAGTACTCCCTCCGTCCGGAATTACTTGTCATCAAAATGTATGTGTCTAGAACTAAAATACATCTAGATACATCCATTTCAATGACAAGTATTTTCGGACGGAGGGAGTACAAGATTCGACTCCATGAAGTAGCTTTACCTCTAACAATAGAAGAAAAAAATATGTGACGTTGGACCATCCAATCGAGAGGGGCTAAGAGGTAGAAAATGATGCACATGCAGCGACGTAGCGAGCTGGGGAAGTAGAGCTAAGGCGGTTTCGAACGAAGAAATACCTGAAGGTCATCGGGATGTGGATAGGTGGGCGGCGGGAGGCCAGATCCGCCCACAGGCAATGACGAAGGGATCGGAGGACCTCCCGCGCCGGCGCTCGGCCAGAGATAATGGTGCGGCCGGCAGTGTGTCTCCTCCCTCGCTGTCGACGACGGCCTAAATGCTGCCCCTCCTCCCCTTCACCGGCGGAGGGGGATACGTCCGGATCTGTAACCAGCGGTGAGGATAGAAAGCCAGTGTTTTTTGAAGGGATAAAGACGGTGTTACTACCCCTATCTTGTTTAAATCTGGAGAGGATGAGAGTGTGTGAATAGAGCAACCCTAGCAAGCAAGCGCGGAGGCTCCGGCATATATATATGTAGTGAGAAACCCTAGCAAGCAAGCAACCCCTATCTTCGTCAACTCATACAAGACCGAGAAATTCCATTACTACAACGCCCTCTCCATCGCGGACTGAGCTCCGGTGCCTTAACTACACCTGCCTTTGGCTGCATGACAGGAGGGCCAACCACCTATTGGGCCCACCTGTCATGGACGCAAAGGCAAGAGAAGTAAGTTGAAGCTTTCGCTATCCCTCCCACACGAGGTGGACGGACATGCAGCAGTGCATTCGATATTGTAGAAGTAGGAGTAATCATTATTGTTCGCCTTCTCGAAGAGCCGAAGAGCCAAGCGCAACCCGAATGTGGCAGTTGCGAATGCTCGCGTGGTGCGGTTCCTTGGAGTACTAGCCAGGCTCTTGCATGAGACAAAATTGCTATTGTTTAACAATTAAACTCCATTATCCATTGGTTGATACTCATTCTGCATAGGTCCACGCGCTTAGCACCATTTCCTCCTGGGGTCACCAATGTTTATTTGCTAATTAATAGCATTGCATGCAATGAACTAGCCATTGCAAGTCATTAAAAGCATGCACACCTCTCATCTCATATTGGTTGATATGTCAAGAAACAAGAAACAAGGTAGAAGTTAATGCACCGCGCCTAAGTGTTCTGGGACTATTTGGTTTTCGTAAGGCTGGTCATAGTGGGGAGTAACTTAGACTAGTGTCATGAATATGAGACTAGCCTAAATTACTACCTTCATAATGCAAAGTAACATAATAGTAGTATTTTAGATGGCTTCATTTATTAGCTTGTAGACTCATCTTATCTTGAAAAGCACTATGTTACGGTAACATATTATGTTACCACCTCTCATTAATTACTTGCCACATAAGCAAAAAATTCTTGGAGTGCGCTATGTTACTAGCTAAGTTACTCCCACTATGGCTAGCCTAAGATGATTTAAACACCTAGACGGAGGGAGTAGTATAGCCCTGTAAACCGAAAAGGAATATTTGCCTTTCTAGAGATTTCAACAAGTGACTAGACTACACCGTGTGCAGTACTCCCTCCCTTCCGGTTTATGGGGCTCAAATCTCAAATCTCATGAACCAAGGCATTTTGCGATTGGAGGAATGTATCTCGTACTTTACAAAACTACCCTAATTAAACTCATGCATTAGTTACATAGTTCTCTCGTTTTCCTCTCCGCATTGGTCGCGGTGCACAATATTGAGCACTCCTATATGACTAGCCGCTCTATCTACACGTGGGACATTTCAAAGCATCCGGGCCCGCGTGCCATCCACCAAATCACAGCGAGGTGCTACAGTTGAGACTCACCTGTAACCCTGGTGTGGCCGTCATGACCTGTCATATCACAAAACCCACACCTTTACCAGCAGTGGTAAGGTGGCCTCCAAGTTGGACCGGACGAAGCAACCATAATTTCACTGGAACGCTCGTTCAAGCCCTTTCTTCCCTTTCTTGAAGAAAACCTCACTCCAGGCTGCTCACTTCTGCCCTTTTTCTTCTGTACCGACGAAGGAAAGGTGGGCGAATCAGTTATGCTCCTATATTTTCATTCCAAGAATCTTCTTTTTGCGAAGCACCGACCGATTCTCACATCCTATTCTTTTCCCGTTTTCATTGTGATTATGGTTTCCTTTCTATTGCTTTTTGTTTGTCAGTTCATTGATGGATCCTGGAGCACTAGGCAAAGAGTTGCCGGCGGACAACCCACTGGAGACAGCGATCTCCAGGAAGCGAGCACCGACCAACGAGTTGACCATGTTGGCGGGCCAACCCATGGAGACGAAGAACTCCAATAAACAAGCATTGGACAAAGAGTTGAGGATGTTGGCGGACGAACTCCTCAAAGGAAGTTGGAAGAACGGCAAGGGCCCCACCGTGCCTACCACAGGAACTCTGATTGCCACCTATGTGAGGCTCAAGACTGAGTCTGAAGAGATAGTCGCTGTTGAGAAGCGGTATTCCCCTGGCAAGGTGATGGCCCCCATC
>NC_041380.1:194914431-194936363 GCF_002162155.2 Triticum dicoccoides
CCCCCCCCCCGGAGAGCCGCACAAGGTAAAAAATAATGGCTTATTACCATAGTTGTGGTTTTTTGATTATTTGCAATGTGCTTGCTAATATGTTAGGGTTGTGCAGGTGCCGGTGGACGTCCTTGATGATTCCGATGTCATGGCCCGTCCTGTTGGCATCGCCCCGGAGATCGATTCCGATGCCGCTGTCCATCCTGTGGACATCGCCCCAGAGATCGATTCCGATGTCGCGGTCAGTCCTGCGGACATCGCCCCAGAAATCGATTCCCATGCCGATGTCCGTGCTGTGGTCATTGCCCGAGAGATCGATGACAAGAAATAGTTGGTCGGGCTACTCCTTCAGGGTAGTTTGCATTGCCCTGTGTTTAATTGCCAGAATGATGCGTGTTATCAAACCATCTTAGGGCTAGTGCACTGTCTAGTGTGGGCGGATCTTGCTACTTTTGTTTGATAGTGAATCATGCGATGAATCATGCGAACCCTCTCCGAGTTATGGAAACAGATGTATCCTCACCAGCTTTTGATGTAATATATGGCATGATTAGATGTAAGTTTGAACTGTTTATCATATCAGCGGGGCTTGTTTGATGATTCTTGGTGTTAGTAGGCTAGCTACTGTGCGAGCTATTGTACTTGCAAAACACTCACCGAAGAGAAACGTTGGGGATGATGAGCTCGTGGTACGCTTATACTTATCCCTCGTCGATTGACAAATAGCCCTAGCTCCTAAAATTGTAGGCTTAGCAATCGATGACCTAGGCGGGCTAGTTTGGCCTAGTGGGTTTCAGTGATATGACGTGCAACACAAAATCATAGCAGTGCAGAGACGTACTCCCTCCGTTCCAAAATAGGTGACCTAGGCGGGCTAGTTTTCCCTAGTGGGTTTCAGTGATATGACGTGGTACAGTGCCGTCCAGTCTTTGCGTGTGGTAGCAGTATTGCGGGTACAGTAAGTTTTCTTGAAGAAGCGGAATTCAACAAAGTCATGATTGTTCCTTTGTCCGAACAACTTACAGTGGGAAAGGTTGGGCCTGCGATACGACCGGGGTAGACCAGGATAATTTAGTGCATGGCAGGTGGACCAGGATGGTCGACGTCCCACATGTCAGTGAATGAAAGTATTCTTTCTGATACAAAGGACGAGCAACGAGTATTCATTGTTTATTTTTGATGAAAGCTATTGTCTCTGCTATTATGATGGAAGAGTGTGAAACACGGCAGCCCAGTGAACTTGGCATGTGCACTACTCCCTCCTTCCTCATGTAAGGCCTAGGTTACAGCTTTTTCTCACTTTCTCTCTATCTATTTCCTCTCAAATGTTTTTTACCTTTCTTTTTTTAAGGCACAATTGTTTTTTATGCCTTTCTTAGAATTATTTTTTTATACCTAGGAGCACGTGTAGAGACGGGCTCTTGCAGAGCCCACTCCTTGACTTTGTCAATGGCTCTCTCTCCTCCATATAAGGAGTACTACTTGCTATGCATGCATGCGGCGGGCAGCTGGCGTCTTGAGGGGCCAGGGCGGTGAGAGCGGGCTCCGGAAGCGGTCCGGACTCTAGCATAATTTTGGTTTTTACAGTATTTCTTTCTCCATTGATAGGTAGGCCCGCGTAGATAGATAAAGAACACGAGCTGATGAGGCGCATGCGGACTGTTTGACTCGTCAACCAGACAAATACAGAGCTATACGTTGAGCCAGTGACCGTATAATCACCATATCTCGTATACAATGATCAAAGTGAGCTATCAAGAAAAGTTCGATGACCGCCAATGCATTTTACTCGGTATAAATGACCAGGATTGAAGGGGAATCCAAATTTTCTTCATCTTCTGTCCTTGAGCTCTTGACAAACCAATGCACTATACGGTTGTCCGGCCACTCCACCCCAGAGCTCTCACCAAGCATCATTCATTCCACCGCGACGCACACTAACCGGTAAGGAAGCGATGGCATCCCGCCGCGCCGAGTTCCTCGCCGCCCACGACCGCACACAAAATGGTAGGGAAGCGATGGCATCCCGCCGTGCCGAGTTCATCGCCGCTCGCGACCTCACGACTATCTGGGAGGAATTTGAAGATGCCAAGGCCGAATGGGCAGTAGAGCAAGAGGCGGCCAAAGCCGCACACAGGGAGCAGAAAAGTCAGAAAGCAGTCAAGAAAAGAGAGGCCCGCCACCGCAAGAAAGAAAAGGATGCACACGCTGCTGCGGAGAGGTCAGCGGAGATCCAAGCATGGTGGGGTGTCGCCGACAAAGCCAGGAAGGAGAATGACGGCGCCAGCATGTGAGAAGTAGTAGTACTAGTAGTTAGTGTGTGTGTATGTGTGTGTGTGTGTCTGAGTACGAGCATGTACCAGTAGTACTAGTTACTACTGTAGTTTTTAGAGCAAATTACCAGTACATTGGCCTAGACTAAATGGAAAAATTCCTATCCTAAGCATCAAATGGCATCTCTTTCTCTATAGGAATTGAGATGCATGTTGGAGTAACTACTGTAGCTAGCAGTACTGCTCGTAAAGTGGCATCAAATGGCATCTCTTTCATATTCCTATCCTATGAACGAAAGAAGGCCTCTGTTGGAGTAACTACTATAGCTAGCAGTACTGCTCGTAAAGTACTTTTCTTCAAGAAGAGGAATTCAACGAAGTCATGATGGTTCCTTCGTCCAAGCAACTTCAAAGTGGGAAGTGGGCCTGTGATTTGACGGCTCATTAGTCATTGTTACTGCGGCGCGACAACCTGGGTGACTCTCTTGGAGTTCTGCGTGCATGGCAAGTTGAGCAGGATGGTCGACATCCCACATGTTGGCGAACGGAAGTATTCTTTCCGATATCGAGGAGCAAGGAAACCACGTGGTATAGTATCACTGCTGATTGGTTCGCAAAAAATAGTATCACTGCCGATTTATAATTATTTTTTATTTCTGATGAATGCTAGCATTTCAACTCTTACGGCGAAGGGTGCCAAACACGGCACGTGCTGGATGTCTCACACGTCGCGAAAGGAGTGGGACATGAACAGCGTGGTAGAGCCCAGCATAAAAAAACAGCGTGGTAGAGCGTCTCCACTTCTTCCACTTCTGGGTCGGAGACCACACGTAGTAGTACTTAGTGGTATGAACGATACAAAGTGCGACCTGAAGACAAAGACACGTCTAGTTGGAAGGTCCTGGGGCATACACGTAAACAAATATAAAAGTTAATATGTGCCTCACACTAATATAGTAGTAGTAGAGTACTTAGGCACGTACTCCATAACATCACCGTGCATTGCACGTAAAACATTTAGTGGTAGTACGCAGTAAGAGACAAATGCCGCCCAAGAGTTCCCTTCTCGGCCTACTTTTGGGTGTTTGGTAGAGTGTATAGAGGGTGCATGAGTCCACACTAGTTTAGCACAAATACACTAGAAGCATGCATGAAGAGGGGTGTTGAGTTGAGCATGCATCAAGAGGGAACAACTATGCTAAGACGAGAATGCAACCAAACACACCCTATATGCCACGCATGTTCATACCATTTGTGCCTTTCTACTTCACTTACTGCGCTACATTACGCAGGTTCGTACGTCCACTCCTGGGTACATGTTCGTCTCGTAGTTCTAGTCCCACGTGTTCTTCATATAGATGGAACTATCCTTGCATAACACGTGCACCTTGATGGTAGATGTCTCGCGTGTTGGCAAAAGGATGAACAAAGCTCAAGTAAAAAAAATAGAGTGGAAGAACATAGATTCCGGACGACCGAGAAGGAGCAAGGAACCTTGTGGTGGAGCGTCTGCACTCATAATATTTAATATTATTCAGCGATATAAAATTAACTAATCATCTCCACAGTGGAATGGAAGAGTACAAAACACGGCAGCCCAGTGTAGTATCATACTAGTACATGGCTAACCCATGCTATCACCATATTTCTTGGCTTCCGTGCGACACCTATCTCTAGTAATCCAGCAGCATGTATCGCTTCTCCCTCCTCGTCTCTATCAAAGTGCGGTGGGCTGGCGTTTTTGCCGTCTATTGAGGTTGGTTAACTATCACATGTTAGCGACATGCCAAGAGCATTCTAAAAAAAATTCCTTTCACGTTCCGTTTTCAAAAAGAAAAAAAATCCTTTCACGTACGAATTTGCCTGTATGCTTTGAGCAACTTGCATGTCCTATACTGCTTCTGTTTGATACTCTAACTTAGCTAGAGGTTAGACTAACTCATGACTAACCCTGAACTAACTGTAGCGAAAGAGGTGTTTGGGTGACAGGGTTAGATTGACAATAAATGCACTTCACGGAGAGAGAAAAGTGATTTTTCAGTGGTCCCAATGAGAACTATCTCCAATTAGCACCTCTTGGGTGGGATAGTTTTTTTTGGTGGGTTCGGTGCAACTTGCTCCAATTTAAATCCTCATGCTTGGATAGTTTAGGACTATTTGAGCCCCAACTAGCTCAAACTAACTCTAACCCATGGATCCAAACAGGGCCTATGGCCAGTCTCGACGCGGAGCAGTCGCGTGCACCGGGAAGCGGCGCTCTCTCGGTCGTCGCGCCACTTCAAAGCCGGCGCCAGTGAGAGGTCGCCTCCGCTCTGGCCGGGCATTAATGCGGCACTGACGCTCTAGGGGACGCTGACCGTTTCACGCGGGAAGCGCGCGCTAGCAAGGGAGTATAGGTTTTGAACCGTTTCAGGTGTAGTACTGGTAGTTTGCAAAACTACTCAATTATTGCACTCAGTTTCCTAAGAAATTGTGGTAAAAAACGTTACTCCACAGCCCGCTTCCCTTCTCCTTCCTCTTCCACCGCCCGCGCACGTCCGTGGGAAGCGGCCGGTCAACCCTTATATATGAGTGCTAGCACAAAAAGATGCATGCATGACCACTAAAATTTCCATATTAAAGTGCCGCTCCGGAGGGAGTATGGCGTATGTTGTTACCTTCGGCCGGCCCATGGCTACTGGGCGACAGTGACCAGAGAAGAGGCGGCGGGAGGGGAATGAATGCAGCTACTATTTGGGTTCGCCTTCCGGCTTAAATAAATGCGCATCGTCACGTGTACCCGCGGGTGCACAAATTGTAACATACGTGTCTGCTTAAGTAGGCGTCATGTAACTGGTGTGTGTGTGAGAGAGATTTTGAGAGACAGAGTGTGTGTGTGCGACTCTACTCTTTGGACATGTACTCAACCTTTTGCATCGAGATATAAGTATAATGGTATTTACTTTAGCTAGTGATTTACGTGGCCATGTTAACGTGGTTGTGTCAAAAAAATGTCACTTCCTGCTCGTGATTTGCGTTATATAATTACAAGCAAGATTCTCGTGTATTGCATGGAACATCAATATGCATTTTTTACAGAACACCTGTTGTGATTGACCCATGCAGGAGTAATCCCATGTGTAAAAACTAGTGATATCTCAAGAATTTTATCGGAAAACTAGTATCTCAAGAATGTCATCAAAAAAATGAAAGATGAGAGATAAGGCAAGGAGGAGTGGAGCGTGGTGGTGACTGGTGGTCGGAATGGGTGGAGGCATGGGGATGGACGGCGCCGGCAGGCGGCAACGGCCACCATGCATGCTAGATTGTTCCAGAGACTTATTCCTTTTTTAATTGCTGAGCAATGAGGTTGCGAGAGATAATGATGTGGAGAGAAGTGCCGGTATCTTTTGTAAAATTATCATAGTTTGCTTTCTATCCTCAGATATAGATCATACGGTCTGTATTACAAGATGGCAGGAACACCATCACCACCAACTCGTTTTTTATAAGGGTACAGATGATAAGTTTGCTAACTACTAAAGTAAAGTGGAATTTGTCCATGATATGCAAGTAAATAAAGGTGATTGTTTATCATACGGGTAAGGTTGGATGAAGGGTGGTAGGAACAAATGCTCCGCCTAGAGCATGCATGTGTGAGATGGAGTCTTAGTGTGTGTGTGAGAGAGAGAGAGAGGAGAGAGAGATGGAGTCTTAGTTTGTGTGTGAGAGAGAGGGAGAGAGATGGAGTCTTAGTGTGTGCGTGGGGGGGGCGTGCTTGCGTGTGTGTGTGTTTGTGTGTGTGTGAGAGAGAGAGATGGAGTCTTAGTTTGTGTGTGTGTGTTGGGAGGTGCGTGTGTGTGTGTGTCGCGGGGTCCTCTGTGGCGGATATAATTTAAATGTGCATGGCTTCAATCATAGAGAGGTGATGTGTATGGCAGAGGCCACCAACGATGGGGTGCGAGAGAGAAAATGCCCGTAGAGAGGGGAGAGAAGGTGTGTGCGCATGAGAGGAGTCGACTTTGAGAGAACGTGTTTGTTCGAGAGACACCGAGGAAGACTACTATATATCGATGGTGCATGTAGGCGGGAATTAAACTAAGGGATGGTCTTATTGGTTTCGGGGATATAGGGGAAGAGTGAGAGGCGGGGGGTAGCTAGAAGGAGATTGTTAAGTGTGAGTGTGTGTTTTACCCATCCAGGCGGAAGTTATGTGCACAAAAGAGGAGAACGATTCGATGTGGCGTTAGGATTGAGGGTAATTAACTACGTATGGAGACATAGAGACCTTGAACGTGCATGTGTGAGAGGTATACATGTATACGTGGGATGTGTGTGTGTGCGCGCGCATGATCGAGATAAAAGAAAGAAGACATAAGTGATAAGATCAATGACATGGGAGAGACGGATCGGTATGACAATATGCATGCATGTGAGAATGCATGGAAGAAGTCCCGACAATTGAGCATGTGTTTTTCTCTTGAAGAGATAGTGGCGTGGGCTGGAGCATGCATCTATGGAGAGCAGAGGGAGTGAGGCGCAACGATTGTGCAAAAGAGACCAACCTATAAATGCATATGTATGGAGAGACATATATAGTGTGGGTGATAGGAAGCAAGACTCCGTGCGAGAGAGAAATGTTGACAGGGAAACTACAGATAGATACAGAGATGGAGATGCTAGCTAGAGGGACATCCGCTAGTTTGGGTGTTGGAGATGACCGTCGGGTGGTTCAAAGGGTGAAGTTATATATGTGTGTGAGAGGGCACTTGACTGCATGTAGATAGAAACATATGTAGTGTGCGTGATAGGAATCAAGAGTGAGGGCGAGAAATAAGGTTGATGGAGAAACAGATAAATAGAAAGATAAAGATGCTAGCTAGTGTGCGTTAGAGATAGGAGTCGAGTGGATCAGAAGGCTGGGTTATGTGTGTGGGTGTGAGAGAGATAGAGAGAGGGTGCGTGTGAGTCACATACAAACAGATATCAGAGAGAAATGAGATCCAGAGAGACGGAGTTTTGTGTCTGCAAGAGAGAAAGATATTTCACAACGAGAGTGATAGCTAGAGAGACATACGAGGGAACGCAAGATATCTCTAGGGAGAGAGGGTGTGTGTGAGCGACATACAAGAGAACAATGGAGAAATATGAGACCCTGGGAGACAGAGTTTGTGTTTGTGTGTGAGAAAGAGATATTGATGAGGAAGAGTCGTAGGTTCTCATATCTAAGGAGCGAAAGACATCTCTGTATGAGGGGTGTGCGAGTGGCACAATTAGGAATAGTAAAGAGAAATGAGACCCCGGGAGACAAAGTTTTGTGCTTGTGTGAGAGAAAGATATTCCACATGGAGAATCATAGTTAGAGACACATAGCAGGGAGCGAGATATACTTAGAGAGAGATAGAGTGATGAAGGTCGAGGGAGAGAGTACCGTCAGTGTGTTACGAAGATAAAAGATCATTGTCGACATACAGGTAGCACGAGAGATACCTGAGAGACGACGAACATGTATAGGTCCAGAGAGATAGTCCTATATAAGCATGAGTGATAGCTATATGAGACGAATATCTAGATTAAAGGGGATTCAAATATTTAAACTGGAGATCACGACATTGATAATATCATAACGCAAATTGTTGTATCAAACATGCATATTCATTTGAATTTGGGCACACGTGTAATGTTATATAGTTTATCAATATTGGTGATCCATAGATTCTTCAATTACAAAAAATGCATGGTTTATATGCAATTAATGTCTAAACGGGATTACACTATATGTTGCGTGTGTGAAACACATTATACATGTTTGAGAAGTAAAAAAACCCGCATGAAACACACATTAATTGGAGACGGTTAGCGAGGAATGCATACATTGGATTTCAACATAAAGTGGTTTCAAATATTTGAAAATCCAAATTGATGGATACAACCTTATGAATCTGAGATCATGCCATTTGTAAACCATATTTATGTATAAATGGTGTTGTGCTTTTGAAAGTATATAGAAAAATGATGTATATAGAATGTAATTCCAATTGAAAATGGATCCCGCCCAAAAAAATAGAATACAAACGGGATTTGAATTGAGTTGGCATGGTAAACGTGCACTCTGCAAAATTTGAACAAAGCGGGGAAAGTCGCAGTAACCGTCCAGAACCAAAATCTGCGAGATGGAAATCACTGCTGCCTATCCCTGCCACGCAAAGCCTATATGCTGGATTTCTATAGGTTTTGATAGGGGTAGGTTTGTAATTTCACCCAAACGTGACGTGACCGCCTCTAACCCGGATTCATACACGGTGGGCACCAAAACACAGTGTGTCCTCGGCCGAAATCGACTCCCTCCCCGATTCATATTCATACACGGTAGGCACCAAAAACAAACTCTCGTCGGCAAATATTTGGTGTATGCGAGATTACCGTCCTATCCCCGACCGACTAGTGTTGTTGTGATGTAGTAGAAATTTGAAACGGGGGCTAAGTTTGTAAATTTCCTCGCATTTGAGACAAGCGCGCCCTGAATACATGGTTCCCCCCTTCCTCTCTACCTCCCTTTTCCCCATTCATACTCTGTGGGCGCCAAAACACCCTCTCCACCCCACCCTCCTCCGTCCGCCGCCGTCTGCCACCCCATCCACCGCCGTCCTCCTCCACCATGCCAGAGTTGATACCCCGACGCCGATGTCCATTACAAGAGATCGACCTCTCTCATCAACGGCTTTGGACCGGGATCCTTGCATCCCGTCCTCTCGCTTCATCCCCGCCGTCGTCCACCTTGCCGGCGCTGCTCCTATGACTGTCTCGTCCACCGTGCCCCACCGCCACCGTCTACCCTCCTAGATCTGCTTCCACGCTGCCGACAGCCATCGCTACCGCGGCACTGTCAAATTCTCAGCAGATGCCTACACGGCGCCGCACCAGAGGCGGTACTCTTTTGTATCTCCTCAACTTATTTATCGCAGCAAGAAAATAGATCGCCACTGCTTACTCTGATTTCTTGTCTTGGTTGCGAAGTTGCCTTTGTCCGGTTTGCACCTTCAGATCCGCCATGGCACGCTCAACACCATACTCGCAATGGTTATGGTTTTCCCCTTTTATATTCCACACTAGTTAAATCACAGTAGACTAAATTTCAAAATTGGGTCAGTCGATTTTTCAGAGCTCGTCGGAGTTCGCCGGTGCGATCGAAGGGGCTCGGGTGGTTGTGGGGCCTCGCCGAACGAAGAAAACTCGACGCGGGTGGGGATTGGGGTGGGGGAGGGGGTGACGGAGGAACACAGGCGGTGGGGGCCAGTGGTCCAGCCGGCGGCCCGTGCGGTGTTCTGTATGGGAAGAATCAGAGACGAGGAAGAAGAAGGGTTAGGAGACATAGGATCTTCATCCAACCACCTGAAATGATCGAGAGACAGCTAGGAGTTGCATTCTTAATGCGCTCTGGTTCATCATGTGTGGGCACCGCGCAACCAACATTTTATTATCCAAAATCTGCTTGCTCTTCTTTACCATGTTCCTCTTCCTTTCTTCTTTAATATGTACTCTCTCCGTTCCTAAATACAAGTCTTTGTATAGATTCCACCATGGACTACATATGGAGCAAAATGAGTGAATCTACACTCTGAAATGTACCTGGATACATCTGTATGTGATCCATAGTGGAAATCTCTACCAAGACTTATATTTTGGAACGGAGGGAGTATGATAGTAGCACAGTATGTTCCTTGTACTGAAGATGAGCAGGGACAGTTGCAGTGTAGAGGTCTATATGGTCGGTTGTGATCTCTAGCCTTCCCCAAGTTGCTTTCCACTCAAATCTTCTTTCCACCAAATCCATATCCTGTGAGAGAGAGTTGAGTGTTGGGGAGACTATCATTTGAAGCACAAGAGCAAGGAGTTCATCATCAACACACCATTTGTTACTTCTTGGAGAGTGGTGTCTCCTAGATTGGCTAGGTGTTACTTGGGAGCCTCCGACAAGACTGTGGAGTTGAACCAAGGAGTTTGTAAGGGCAAGGAGATCGCCTACTTTGTGAAGATCTACCGCAAGTGAGGCAAGTCCTTCGAGGGCGACGGCCATGGTGGGATAGACAAGGTTGCTTCTTCGTGGACCCTTCGTGGGTGGAGCCCTCCATGGACTCATGCAACCATTACCCTTCGTGGGTTGAAGTCTCCATCAACGTGGATGTACGATAGCACCACCTATCGGAACCACGACAAAAACATCCGTGTTTCTTATTGCGTTTGAATCCTCCAAACCCTTCCCTTTACATTCTTGCAAGTTACATGCTTTACTTTCCGCTGCTCATATACTCTTTGCATGCTTGCTTGAATTGTGTCAAGATTGCTTGACTTGTCCAAAGTTGCTAAAATGTGCCAAGAACTAAAATTGGGAAAAGGACAAGTTTTTATTTGGTCAGGTAGTCTAATCACCCCCCTCTAGACATACTTTCGATCCTACAAGCATCTGTCGGAGCTGCCTTGGTGTGGCTGATGCGTTTTACATCTAGAACTTTTTGCTAATGTATTTTACATCATCTATTGCAGATGATATTAGAGTCCCACTTCAGATTAATGTTATCTGTCTTGTCCTGCTTCAACCTCGCCACCGTACACCTCACCGGAGCTGCTCCAACAACGGAACCGTCCATCACAGCGGAGTAGTACCCTCAACGCCATTTCCAGAGGCCTCGGATCTTCTTCCCCGCCTCCGACAGTCACACCAGCATCACCATCCTCCACATCCAACCCAATGATGCTGAGGTCCACAAGGCTATGCCAAAGAGGTTGTACACTCATTGCATCACTTTGTTACTCTGCATTCATGTCGATCCCTCAGGGATCCTTTGCTATGGAACTACTGTGGTACTACTATTCATGCATTTGGTTAGGAGTGAACCAAAGCAAAATGGCAGGATTTTTTCCTTTGGTGTCTCTTTGAAGGAAAATTGGTAGGAATTTCAATATCTAGTTGGACGTCCTTTTCAAATTAATATGCATGAAGAACAGGACTAATTGCATTACTGTCATAATAAGATTCTTAATTTTTTCATTTTCATGTGGTTTGACTTTAATTTGACCATGTTTCTCCATTCATGTGTTCTTCCAATTCATGTGAACCAAACACCGAGGTTCGCAGAAATCCTATGTTTCCAAATGCTCCGTTTTGCACGTGCATTCCTATCCTATTCCTATGTTTTTCCTGTACCTGTGTTTATAGAATCCTCTAATTCTAAGGAGCCCTTACAGATTTACTTCATTTTCAGATAGGCATCAAAGAAAACTTTGTGTGTTATGTCCTGCTCCTGCCGTGCCGTCATCCACCCCACCTGAGGTGCACCATCGACAGAAACGTTCACTGCAGCAGAGGTTCCCCTGCAAACTTTGTTTCGCCGCCTCAGATCATCTTCCCTGTTGCCAGCAGCCATGCCAACTACATTACCATCATCGACTGAGCAGATGAACCTGAGGACTACACAGTTCTGGAAGAGAGGTCGCAGTCTTTCGTGTTTGCTTACGTTATACATTGGTTATTATTACTTGCTACTTTATCGTTCAAACTAGAGTTTTAAAATGCCCGTGGGTCTCATATCGAGGCAGCAACGAATAATATCTGTCTACTATCTGGTTCATCTGGTGTCTTCTATGTGGTTCATGTTGGGTGGGCAACAAACAGTAGATGATCCATTGTCTATCTTTTTAAACTGAAGCTATAATCTACATGCTATCAATAGTTTTGGATCTATCCACAAGTTTGCTACCATCAGTCTTGATTTATGCATGCACCCCTTAGGCCTTACAAAATCTAACTATTTTTTTATTATGCATGTCAATTACTGTACACAATCGTATTGAACATGTAGAGAAAAAGAGAAGACCGTTGCGTGGGAATACAATGTCACACCCTAGCTAGTTCAAGCATTAGAATGTGCGACATGTTTAAATTCTTCTTAAATTTGAATTGGGGAAGATAGAACCCCCAACACCCCCCTGGAAACAACTAGGGTTTACTAAAAATATTTTCAATGAACGTGAAATGCCCTTCTAAAAAGTTCACCCTCTTTGTCTTGGTTTAAAACCTTTGGCAAAAATTGGTGCACATTTTTCTAGGTCAACAGAAGGTCATTGAATTAAATCATAAGTATTTGAATTTGGGCAGTTAAATGCTATAAAATAATTTAAATGCTCAAATAATTCTGGGAATAAATGTTTCCTGTTGGAAATATTCTAAACAGAGCTTACATTTATTTTCAGGATTTTTGGAAATGTTTTAGTATTTTTAATAAAGCTAAACAGTTGCAGTTAAACAGAAAACAGAAACTAAATCAAAAAAAAGAGGAGAAAGAAGCCCACCTGGGCCTTACCTGTGCTGGCCCAGCCACCTGGCTTGGCCCAGCCTACTGGCGCTGCCAGTCGTCGTCATCCTCGCGCCAGAAGGACGCGGACCGCGTGCTCACGCGCGCCGGCCACGCGTCGGCCACCTCCTGCTTTCGCCGACGCCCGGGAGACGCCCTGAAGTGCCACACGACCCCCACGTCTCCCTCTCATCCTCTCTCATTCTCCCCCTGGTTTCCCTCATCCTCTCCCGCGATGGCCGAGCGCGTCCCTCGCCGCCGATCGCCGTAGTTGCCACCACCGCCACTCCCTCACCCCTCCAACGAGCCCATTAGCTCCGCCTCGACTCCCTCGTCCTCCCCACCGAGCCACGCATCACCGGAGGCCCTGCATCGCCGCCTTCGCCCTCGTCTTCAACCTCGGGCACCCGAGCCATCTCCGGTCGATTCGCCGCCGCCAGGACCTCCCCGAGCTCGCTGACCCCCTCTTCGACTCCGCTGTGAGCTCCTCTTCCTTTCCCCTCTTCTCTCGTGCTCGCGCTCGTCCCCTAGCTCCATTTTCCACCGCGGCCGAGAGCTTCTCGCCGCCGGCCATGGCGCAGCCGTGGCCACAGCCGTGCAAGCCCACAACAGAGCGCCTCACCATGCTCAGTGCAGCACCAGGAACCCGTAGCCACCCCCAGTTCTCCCTCCCATGCACCGTAGCGTCGAAACCAACCTCGCCCGAACTCCGGCCGCCGCCACGAGCTCGATTCCGGCGAGCTCGCTCCACCCCAGCTCCTCACACTTGCTCCATTGGATGCGCGAGAGCCTGGGCTTCGCACGGGTGGTCTTCGGCGTCGATTTGGTCGCCGGAGGGCGTTTTCCGAGCCGCGCCGCCTTCTCGGGCCTCGCCGACATCGAGCCGCCGGCGAGTTGACCCAGTTTGACCCCTGGGTGGGCCCAGGTAGACCCCCCTGAGTCTATGACAGGTGGGGCCGGTCTATTAACTAATTTAGGTTTAGTTTTAATTAGTTTTAATTAAATCAGTCACTGACATGTGGGCCCAGGCCCCACTGACAACTAATTAGTGTTAATCTAATCTTGCTAATTAGCTGAGAGGCTGACAGAAGGGGCCCACCAGTCAGGTTTGACCTGGGATGGCGCCTTTGAACTGCTGAGGTCAGCATGACGCAATGCTGACGCAGTAATGCATTTTCTGGATTTATTTTTTTATTCAAGAAATTCCAGAAAATGTTTAAAACTTCTAAAAATCATAGAAATTCAACCGTAACTCCAAATGAAATAATTTATATATGAAAAATTATCAGAAAAATTCAATCTATCCATCTGTAATGGTTTCATGCATGACAAAACAAGTTTACCTTGCTGTTTAAGAAGAATAAGGAAATGCACTATTAAGGCCATGTTTAATGAGCTAATATTTGAATCTTTGATTCAAATGAGTTCATCCCTTTCTATTCTAGCTTGCATTAGGCCAAAACACATTAATATTGCCATGTCATAGCATGCATCATATTGTTGCATATCGTCATGTGTTGATTGTGTTCCGATGTGTTCCCCGTGGTAGGTTCTGCCTCCGAGGATATTCACGAGTATCCAACTGAAGGGCAGTATCCCGCTACCACTCCATCAGGCAAGCAACCATTAATCATTCCGATACAAACCCATGTTCTCGCTTCTGCTCTTGTTTACTGCATTAAGACAACGTGATTCAAACTGCTGTGTGCTACGGTAGTTGAACCCTTATCCTCTGCATGACCTGTCATTGCCACAGTAACTAGATGAAACCCACTAGCATGTGTAGGAGTTGATTGAGCCATGTATGTGATTCCTACCTTGCTATGCCTGCTATGCTTAGAGTTGTGTCAGGTCTGGTTCATCTGGGTGATGGGCTAGAGTGAAATGCTTATGTCGGTAATGTGAGGGATGTGTTGAACATGTTTTGGTAAAGGTATCGATGAGAGGCCATGTAGGAGTACATGGTGGGTTGTTTCATTGAGGCCGTCCCTAAGAACTGAGATCTGTATGTGTGATTTTAAGATTCAGCTACTACCATGCATTGGGATCCTTAATTGACCCTCTCGGCTTCTTAATCACCCTAGTACTCTGTCCAGGAGTTGCAAATAGTTTCTGGTGTTTGTAGGTTATGTATTGGTGGCCGTGCGTAGCGCTGACCCTAGGGGTGGGCTATGTTGCGGTAGATACACCGTGGCCGGGTATGCCGGGCGCCCGTTTGGCGTCTCGGGACCCTGTTCACATCGTTCGGGGCCGTATGTGGAAACCTCGGCCGGACTCCCTGCGGATGGAACCTGGATAGACGATAAACCTGGACTAGAGACTTAAGTGTTTAGGTAGGCCGTGGCCTACACCCTCGCTGGGCTTCCGCTTGAAGGTTGCCGAGTACATGTCGTGTAAGCGGCGGTAAGTGGTGAAAGCATGTATTAAGAATTACACCCTTGCAGGGTATAAAACTATTCGAATAGTCGCGTCCGCGGTAAAGGACTACTTGGTTACCTATACAGTTCATAGACAAGTTAATGGACACTACTAAAAGACTCAAGATAAGTGTGAGTACCGAGGATGGCCTTCTCATAGGATGACAAGGGAGGATCCCCGGTGGAGTATTGTGTTGGTGAGTAGTGGACTCGTGTGTGAAAACTATTTTACTGGTGAAGTTCCGTAGGATAGCTTAGCCAAGAGTCAAAGCTGGCTTGCTGCATTAACCCCACCACCTTCCTGAGAATAAGCATGTATAGTAGGTTCTGATGTAAGACTTGCTGAGTACCTTTGTACTCATGTTTGCTTAATTACTGTTTCAGAGGCACCGCCCACTCCGATGGGTTCTACGTAGACCTTGACATCGACGAGTGACTAGCCACCCAGGTGGTGATCCCGGCCATGGCGGGCCCTATGTAGATAGTCAGGCTTCGAGAAGCCTTATTTCTTTCTAGAGTCTGTACTCAGACTAGTTGCTTCCGCATGTGCTTGTATGAGTGTATGATTTGAGTGCCGGGTCATGTGACCCCTATCTGTATGAACATGTTATGTATGGCTCTCCGGAGCCTTTAAATAAAGTACTTGAGTTGTAGAGTTTTGTTGTGATGCCATGTTGTATGTACTCATATCGGGCATATTGTGTGTATGATTGAAATGCTTGGTATGAGTGGGATCCGACAATCTAGTTGTTTATCCTCGACAGCCTTTCTTATGGAGAAATGTAGTCTAGTGTTCCTCGAGCCATAGTAGTCCGCTACAGCCCGGTTCACCGGAGCCCCGCTAGCCCAGCACTACTGCTCAGGACACTTGACTGGCCGGAATGTGTTTCACTTTGTTCCTATGTCTGTCCCTTCGAGGAAATGTCACGCGATGATATCCGGAGTCCTGCCTAGCCTGCTACAGCCCGGGTTCCCTGGAGTCCTGTTAGCCCAGTGCTACAGCCCAGAATCACTCGCTGATGACCGACATGCTCGATGTGATTCATGTATGCCTGTCTCCATAGGTCTGTGCCGCTTTGGGTTCACGACTAGCCATGTCGGCCCGGGTTCTCTGTCATATGGATGCTAGCGACACTATCATATACATGAGCCAAAAGGCGCAAACGGTCCCGGGCGGTGGTAAGGCGACACCCGTGGAATACCGTGCGTGAGGCCGCAAAGTGATATGAGGTGTTACCGGCTAGATCGATGTGACTTGGAATCAGGGTCCTGACAGCGTTGGCATCAGAGCCGGACTGCCTGTAGGTTCGTTGAGCCAAACTGGTCGATGTCGAGTCTAGAAATGCTTTAGTTATATGTAGGGGAATTGATTGTGGGAGGGAACGTAAGCCTCTTTTACTCCTTTACCCTATGCCTTTGATCTGAGTCATTCTCTTCTCATTCAACATGGGTTAAGGACTAGGCTCTCTTCTTCTATCAGGTTCACGTGTTACTAATCCGTAGTAGCTTATAGGATTGTTGTTACCAGTCCTAGTTCAGTTTCTACTATTCTTAGTATGTTGTTAATTGGATCAGAACCTTGATATGATGTTGCTGAGTGGTATTGCTAACTGTTGTGGATGTCTCAAATCTTTTTTCTGAGCATTTACAGTTGTTATGCTGTCCAATTTTCCCTAGAAATTGTGATGTCTTTACATTGTGGTTGTGCTTTCAAATGGCCAACCGTGTTCAAAACCAAGTGGTTCGCCTGACCCGGTGCCTCGACATTCCCGGTCATACTGCTATGTTAGTCCGGGTCATGATCGAGACGGGTTACCGTTGGTATCCCGAATACACCGTCAAAGAGCAGTTCCGCGACTTTAATCAAAGCCAATATCTCTGCACCATCAGGATATTTCCTTCTTATCCTGGATCTACCGAGCCCCTTCACTGTTCCTATGGACTCGGGGTAACTGTTGAGATGGCTGTGCAGGATGCTGCCTATTCCATGATGACCATCTTGCGAGTCCGGACTGGCCTGCTTCGGAACACCGACTTCCGTTACATGCCAGCTTCACTTTCGGGAGCGCAAGGGTATCTTCAAGCTATCTATGCTGACTCCACTCAGGAGGACTCATTAACTCGTATCACTGCCGAGATGCTCGAAGATAAGGATCGAGAGAATCGGGCCTTGAGGATGGAGCTTTTCAATACCCGTGCTGATCATTGGGCCACATTGACTCGGTTTGCACCTGCGGTGCAAGCTGGATGTATGGATACAAGGGATGTGTATCCTGTGAGATCAGCTCTGCCAGACATGGTGGATTGGCGTGATGTGGGAGGCATCACCCCACCCCGTGGTCCCCGCAGGCCACCGTTTGTTGGTCCAAGACCTCATCCTAGCCCCTATGGTCCACAGGCTCCTCAGGACTGTCTGTTTCCGGATGGTCACATTGAACTTCCAGGCTATGGAGGTGACTTCTATGAGAACTACTACGGAGCTGTTTGAGTTAGTAGTAGTACCATTAGTATTGTAGTAGTTGTATCTCCACTGTCCTGCGAGACTTGTGGAATATGACTTTGTGTGTAATCAAATCCGGAGGTGTAGAAAAATAATGTATAGGAGCTTGGAATGCCTCCGATGAGATGTAATGTCTTTCATCATAGTTGTACTGTAGCCTGGGCTTGTACTGAACTATGTATGATGTGTATGACCGTTGGTATATATATGGCAGTTTTATATTACCATGACATACGGATGAACATCTCTGCATTCCGAGTTAACCATTACATACTGCACTTCCTTGCTAAGTTTGAGCCATCCTTATCTAAACCATTGTCTTGTTTTCTCCTAGGATGGTCAACACCCGCAGCAACCCTGCTACCTCGAAGCAGGGGGAAGCCAGTGCAGCTAGACGTGAAAATCTACCTCACCCGCCTTCTCTGGCCGAAGTAATGCTGGAGGCGGAAAGAAACAAGCGTGAGACCAACCGCCTACTGGAGCGGATTGAGCAAAACACTGCACGCCACCCACGAAATGACCTGGTGTCAATCAATGACTTTATCAAGCTGTACCCACCAAAGTTCAACCATTCCGTCGAACCCCTCGATGCGGATGACTGGCTTCGCAGCATCACCCACAAGCTACGTTCTGCCAACGTAGCCGAAGCCGACAAGGTTACTTATGCTGCCTATCACCTCGAAGGCCCTGCTAGCCTTTGGTGGGAAAACATCGAAGCTATGCGCCCGGTCGGCCAAGATACTACTTGGGCTGAATTTAGTGAGGCTTTCCACGAGCATCACATTCCGGAATGTCTCATGGATCGCAAGAGGGAGGAGTTCTGAAACTTCACCCAAGGAAGACTGACTGTGGATGCATATAGTCGTGAATTTGGGAATCTGGCATGCTATGCCCCTAAAGAAGTTTCTACTGACGCTAAGAAGCATGCAAGGTTCCGCAAGGGACTTAGCCCTGAGCTTCGCCGCGATCTCTGTCTGCACGAGTGCACATCCTTTCAAAAGCTGGTCAATAAAGCCATCAGCGCTGAGACAGGCCAGACTGATTATGACGCTTCACGCAAGCACTCTCGTGATTTTGGCTCTTCATCCGGCTCTGGAGCTCAGAAGCGCCGGGTGTGGATCCCAAGCACGTGTGACGCCCTCGATTCAATCATACACTAATCATGCACGCAAATGTGTACGATCAAGATCAGGGACTCACGGGAAGATATCACAACACAACTCTAAAACATAAATAAGTCATACAAGCATCATAATACAAGCCAGGGGCCTCGAGGGCTGGAATACATGTGCTCGATCATAGACGAGTCAGCGGAAGCAACAATATCTGAGTACAGACATAAGTTAAACAAGTTTGCCTTAAGAAGGCTAGCACAAACTGGGATACAGATCGAAAGAGGCACAGGCCTCCTGCCTGGGATCCTCCTAAACTACTCCCGGTCGTCATCAGCGGGCAGCACGTAGTAGTAGGCACCTCCAGCGTAGTAGGGGTCGTCGTCGACGGTGGCGTCTGGCTCCTGGACTCCAGCATCTCGTTGCGACAACCAGAAAGAAAGGAAAGGGGAAAAGGGGCGAGAAAGCAACCGTGAGTACTCATCCGAAGTACTCGCAAGCAAGGAACTACACTACATATGCATGGGTATATGTGTAAGGAGGCCATATCAGTGGACAGAACTGCAGAATGCCAGAATAAGAGGGGGATAGCTAGTCCTATCAAAGACTACGCTTCTCGCAGCCACCGTCTTGCATCAAGTAGAAGAGAGTAGATTGAAGTCCTCCAAGTAGCATCTCCAAGTAGCATCTCCAAATAGCATCTCATAGCATAATCCTACCCGGCGATCCCCTCCTCATATCCCTGAGGTAGAGCGACCACCGGTTGTATCTGGCACTTGGAAGGGTGTGTTTTATTAAGTATCCGGTTCTAGTTGTCATAAGGTCAAGGTACAACTCCAAGTCGTCCTATTACTGAAGATCACGGCTATTCGAATAGATTAACTTCCCTGCAGGGGTGCACCACATAACCCAACACGCTCGATCCCATTTGGCCGGACACACTTTCCTGGGTCACGCCCGGCCTCGGAAGATCAACACGTCGCAGCCCCACCTAGGCTCAACGGAGAGGCCAGCACGCCGGTCTAAACCTAAGCGTGCAGGGGTCTGGGCCCATCGCCCTGAGCACACCTGCACGTTGCGTACGCGGCCGGTGAGCAGACCTAGCAACCTCCATTACAAAGGAAGTTGCGTTAACGCAGTCCAACCCGGCGCGCGCCGCTCAGTCGCTGACGTCACGAAGTGCTTCGGCTGATACCACGATGTCGGGATACCCATAACTACTCCCGCGTAGATGGTTAGTGCGTATAGGCTCGTAGCCAACTTAGATCAAATACCAAGATCTCGTTAAGCGTGTTAAATATCCATGAACGCCGAACAGGGCCAGGCCCACCTCTCTCCTAGGCGGTCTCAACCTGCCCTGTCGCTCCACCACAAAGATCCACACAGAGGGCTGTCGGGACAAAGGTCCTTTCAGCCCCCAATCCGTGAATCACTCGCGGGTACTCTTCGAGCTGCCCGACTTTAGTCACCATCTGTATAGTATGTATGTATGTAAAGTATATACCCGTGATCACCTCCCGAGTGATCACGGCCCGATAGTATAGCACGGCTGACGGACAAGAATGTAGGGCCATAGATGGAAATACTAGCATCCTATACTAAGCATATAGGATTGCAGGTAAAGGTATCAACAGTAGTAACAAGGACAGGCTATGCATTAGGATAGGTATAACAGAAAGCAGTAACATGCTACACTACTCTAATGCAAGCAGTATAGAGTATTATAGGCGATATCTGGTGATCAAGGGGGGGGCTTGCCTGGTTGCTCTGGCAAGAGAGAGGGGTCGTCGGTGACGTAGTCGACCACATGGGCATCAGCATCGGTCTCGGAGTCTACCGGAGATAAGAGGGGGAAGAAACAATGAATACAATGCAAACATAAATACGACGATGCGTGACGTGACAATGAGCGGTGCTAGGTGTGCCCTAATGTGGTATGAGGTGGTACCGGTTAAGGGGGGAAACATCCGGGAAAGTATTCCCGGTGTTTCGCGTTTTCGACCAGAGGAGCCGGAGGGGGAAAGTTGTGAGTTCGATAGGTTAGGGGTGTGTGGCGAATGAACGGACCGCGTATCCGGATTCGTCTCGTCGTTCTGATCAACTTTCATGTAGAAAGTATTTTCATCCGAGTTACGGATTAAAAGATATGATTTTCTAAAGATTTAATCATTTTCTGATTTTAATTATTTATTTAAATTCAACATTATCCAAAACAATGTTTGCTGACGTCATCATGACGTCAGCATGATGTCAGCAGTCAACAGAGGTGTTGACTGGTCAACTGACGTGTGGGTCCCACTAGTCATTGACTGTTTAGTCTAATTAGTGTTTAACTAATCTAACTACTGTTTAATTAAACTAATTAGTTAGTTAGGTTAATGTAATTATGATTAATTAACTTAATTAATTCCTTAATTAAATAATTAAATAAATTATTATTAGCTATTTATTTATTTTATTTATTTTATATATTATTTTTAATTCCTTTTTTTAACAAAACGTTCTGGGGCTGGGGCCCCCATGTCAGTGGCCCCAGGGGGCCTTAACGGGTGTGGGCGCATGGGCGCGCGGGTGCAGGAGGCTACGGGGCGCCCGTTAGCGGGCCGAGCCCCTGACCCAATGCAGCAGGGCACCGGCTAGGGGAGTCGTCGGACGCGGCGGCCGGAGCGGCCGGAGCCGGGGCGTCGATGGAGAGGGGTTGGCCCCGGCGCGGGCCAGCAGCGCGATTGGGGGGGGGCGGCGGAGCCGCGGCAGCACGACAAGAGGAGGGCTGGGGCTTGCCGAGGCCGTGGGCGGTGCGGCTGGACCAGGACGACCCGAGAAGGGGCTCATCGACGCAGGCAAGAGCGCCACGGGTGCGGTGGTCACCGCGAGACCATGGCCGGAACGGGGCGTGTGTGCGGACGGGGGCGGGCGCGAGCGCGCCCGTTGACACACCGGGCTGGGTCGGAGCTAGGCGCGTGTCGGGGCGCCGTTCAGGCACAGCGCGGGGAGGAGGAGGAGAGGTGCTCACGGGGAGGGCGCGTAGGGGCTAGGCAGTGGGGGATGAGGAAGAGGGCGGGGACGACGGCGTCGAGGAGGCAGTCCGGCGACGCGGTCCTCGTGCGGCGGGGGCGAGGTAGCTCCGGGCGGGGTCCCGCGTCAGCGTGGTCGTGGACGGGTGGCGAGGGAGGCCGGATCCGCGGCAGGGCCCCCGGGATCTGTCCCCTCTCCGGCAAGGGGGCGGCTTGGCGATGGCGGAGCGGTGGTGGCGACGGGCGCCAGGGGCGGCGGGGTCTAGCAAGGGGGGCCGTTGCGTCCCGATCTGG
>NC_041380.1:194936873-194944216 GCF_002162155.2 Triticum dicoccoides
TCTTCCATTTTTTTTTTTTGTTAGCTTTAGGTTTTAGTTTTTTTTTTCTCTTTTGTATTCTTTTCTGTTTTTGTGTTTTCTTTTATTTCTCATTTTAGTAAAATACTACAGTTGCACCAAAAGAGAGTTTGCAAACTAAGCCACAGCCACAAACCACTTAGCACCGAAACAAAATAGTTTTGAAATTGTTTAACATTTTGAAAGCATTTAAATAATTATTATTGTTACTTTTTTATTCATTTTAGAGTGTTTAAACATTTTATAAAGGTGTGCTTTCTCCACCATAATTACCTATGCAATATTTGGTTCACTCCGAACATTTTAGTTTTAATATTTGAAAACTTTTATTCTTTGGTTGATTTTGAATTTGAATTTGAATCAGTTTCGAACTAACACGTGATTAGGAACAGTAATCAAGGTGACGTGGCATCATTAGCAGAGGTTCACTGTAGCTTAATTACCCGGGCGTCACAATTCTCCTCCACTACAAGAAATCTCGTCCCGAGATTTAAGCGGTGGAGTAAGGGGGGGGGGGGTTCTGGTTATTCTAATGGATCTTCTTGAAGAAGTTAATCCCTTTCGTTGATGCCTTCAATTCTTTATCCCAAAGCATCATGATGAAGTTGTCGTCCTTTCTTCGGGGAGCTCCATCGTATTTACAAATAGGTAGGGGGCAGCTCTACAATGATAGGATGTTATAAGGGAAATTCATCTGGGGGTATCCCAGGAATAAACATATGAGTAGCTCTCGAGTTGAACAAATGACACACATCAAGGGCAAAGTAAGACGGTGTAATAAGAGGTTTCAAGCGGATAGGCAATCGTTCATTGCCTGAAGCAGAGTGCGAAAGGGGTTCAGAGCAACGAGAATAAGTATTGTGTCCGATACCAGAATAGATCAACAGGCAAGTGGCCTGTGAATTACATACAAAGTCAAGCACGAGGAATAACTCTGACAACAGGGTGTACAGGAGAGTCAGGTTTCGATCCTGTGGAACTGTGGGTTATGGGCCCACCATGTGGGTTAAAAAGCAGGAAGGCGCTAATATTTGCACGGTCAAGATAACAAGGTATGTCAGAGGATAGCCTGTCGGTTTTGTTGTCAACAATGTCGGTACCAAGGGCGAGGGACGAAGAGAACCATTTCCTGCTCGTTGAATGAGGCGGACCAATAGGCAAAGTTCTCGTCCATCGATGGCTACCGGAATGTCATCAACAATAGTAACAGGGTTACACCAGGCAAGATGGTACACCGAGGTGTTTACATAAGCAGGGATATTACTGCTTATATTATATAGATCACAAGAAGGTTTAAACAAACCAATGGAAAGGAAAAGTGATTATTATGTTTAAACAGAACAATGGAAAGGAAAATGTGTTTAAACACATCTTTCAGGGGTAAATCCTTCCCAAGGACAAGCAGAGCAAGATATCCATGACATGATATAAAGTAGAAAACCATTTAGGTAAGGGGGAAGGAATCTCATGATATTACCCATACAATGGTTTTAGGATAAGTGATAAATAAAATTTAGCATCGTTCTTCAAATGTTCCTGTTGAAAATCGGAGTACCATTGACATGCTTCGAGATAGCATTGACATGGTCTTCAGGTGAAGACCAGACTTTGGAAACACGAAGGATCCATCAGGAATAACTTGTAGAACAAGTCTTACAATTTCCTCATGGATAAATGGATAACCTTGCTGAAAAGGAATCTATAATGATAGGTCCTCCAGCCGGGGAGGGGGGGTGCTAGGCATGACATCATGTTACCGGGTCATCAAAGGATCAACATCATAACTCTTGGAAAGTTGTCCCAACCATCATATCTGACCAAGATTCAGATCCGATTTGGTGTCAGGATACCTCAGACTTAGGATACCTGAGAAGAAAAGGTGCAACGCAAATTGACGAGATGACATTGTAAGATTCTCGGGGAAATGAACTATGGAGTGATTTCCGCAAACAAGAGTTCATCATTAACCCAAGGAGAGGATGATGAGGTGGCTGATGGACTCAGCGATAATTCAACGAGGTATCCAAAAGATGGATCTCCACAATTATGTGGATAAGGGGATAACATCTGTCAGATTAAACAATATAATGGGATACGCTCGAGGAAAACATATATAATTAAACATTGGTTGAACGGTGCGCCCGAAATACGGGTTGGGTTGCACGACCAATGTCGGAATGGTGATTCAATAATCAATAGACTAAGAATGAACGGTCGACTATTGACTTCAAAGCAATAGGGTTGCTAGAAGTGCAGGATCCAAATAGCACCGTTCACTTGTTGGTACCCCGGTTGGAATCAACACGAGGACCATGAAAGAGTGGTGATGGTGAGTAGTATCACTATACCAAGAACTCTTTAAGAGGTGGAGCAGTCCTCACAACATCCTTGATACTAAAAGATGGTAATACTCCAAGGTAAGAAAGAACAAATGCTGGATAGTAGGGATCTCAAGGTATAACTCAAAACACGAACAAGTTTGTGTTGAACGGAAGGCAATAAAGTGGTCGATGATAATACAATTCATCAAGGGCAAGGATGGTATTTCTCATCATGAATTCAATTGATACCCTGGATGAGCTCAGAATGTTGATGATCACGACACCTTTGTCGCGAGAGTTCATGAAGATGTAATCGATCGGCGACGACATCAAGTCAAAGTAATGATGAAGTGAAAGGTTATTGGAACCAAGGGTACGACACAAACTCGAACTCAAGCTTGTTGTTTAAGGTGAAATGATATGATGAGGAAGATCAACGTAAGCTTAGCTCATCGTTGAAAATTGGTGCTCCGAGAATAAGGACCAGGTAGCACAGTTAGAATCGTCACGACAATGATATAGCCAAACAGGCTAGGAATGGCGTGATCGAGTACAAACTCGTACTTATAGAAGCTTACTGAAGAGTTGTTGAACCGAAGAGCGAACTCGGTTCAGTTATCGGTGTCTTTGAGTGTCCAATAACCCAGAGCCCGCGAAAAATTGGAATCAGTGGCAAGGTAGCACTTGATGAAGAACTCATAAAAAGTTATGCAGTTCCATGATAATCTCGAGATACCAGGGGGGTAATACTCGACACAAGATCAAAGTAAAGGTTGGACTGGTGTATTGATCCATAGAAGACAATTGTTTTAACTTGTCCGAGAAATGAGATCAAAGAAGAACAATCATGGTCGGAACCACGGTTGAAAAAGGCCAGATCCTAGATATAAGATGAACTTATACCAAAGGAATAATTTATTTAAGAGAAGCTTTAATGATAAGATCTACATCGTGTCCATGGGCATGAACACAAGTTCAAGGTCGACTCCCACTTCTCCAATGCATAACCTTTCATTCACTTCTCATGTTCGATGAAGTTGCAGTGTTGAAATTTTATCTGGTGAAGCACCAGAAGAGTATGACTCGTGAAAACTTTCGGGTTCACACGGTTTAGAGAAGGCATATGTTCAACCCATAGGGGCTTCTTAGAAACATATACCACAAGTTTCAAGAGTAAATAACACAAGCCCGAAAGCAGAGCATGGTTGGCCAGGCAGAGGATACAACTTAACAAAGGCATTATGTATCAGGGGAAGAACTCACAAGGTGATCAAATGTGAAGGACACTGTCGGATAACAATCCAATAAAGGACTTGATGGTCCACAAAGGATCTGATACGAGTATCGGTACTCAACTAGAGGAAGAAGAATGCAAGGAGATCAGATTATAGAAACAACTGACTAACTCAATTGTCCAATGCAAAGGAATTATGATTTCCAAATAAGGGATCAAAAGCAATGCTCTGATTAGGGATGGATAAGTTGAATAGCCTTAGGGTACAATCAACGACAATTGGATTGGTCGAGAACCAATTCCAGTTAAAAGAATGGAAGCTCAGCCGGAAAGGTAATTTATAAGGATCAATGATGATTGCGTGTATTCGCAACATATTGAGTCAACAGACTCAAAATGATAATGACAAGGAATGTCAATAAGATTTATATACTTATGGGATTAATCATAATGAAAGCAAACAAGAAATTCCAGAGCAATAGGTTGCTGAGGATTTTCGGAATATCGGTGGTATTTCGAAGACTTTTGTGTAACACATGAACAACTTGGGGATGAGCGGATACTCAATAAGTGCGAGAATTTATTTGAAGGGGGCATTCATGTGGCAAAGAACTGCTAGGCAGTAGGCACAAAGTATTCTCGGAACAATAGAGAAAACTTCGGGGTATCTTGTAATAACAAGATCAATGGGGGATGATCATATGAATGGCAAGTGTAAGTAGTTATCCATACGGATTTATCGGTGGTTAGGAATAGCAAAAGTGATGGGCACAAAGTCTCGAGAGAACATCAGAGAATATCTTCAGAATCTTCTGATGTAGCAGACGATCCTCTGCAGTAAGGGGCTCTCTGGGTGGATGCGATCACAAGATCCTAATCTTAGAGTTAGCAAATTCATTTAACCCGAATAGTAGAGAGATCAGAGTCCCAGAGTATAGGTCGAGGAGTAAAAGATCCTACTACCACCCAATGGCGACGTGTGCCCATAAGACACACATCCATGTTAGTAAAAGTTTTGCAATGTCTAGACTCGACTTCGGCCAAGGAGTTGGAAGGGGGATTCCTACAGGCAGTCGGCTCTGATACCAACTTGTGACGCCCTCGATTCAATCGTACACTAATCATGCACGCAAATGTGTACGATCAAGACCAGGGACTCACGGGAAGATATCACAACACAACTCTAAAACATAAATAAGTCATACAAGCATCATAATACAAGCCAGGGGCCTCGAGGGCTCGAATACATGTGCTCGATCATAGACGAGTCAGCGGAAGCAACAATATCTGAGTACAGACATAAGTTAAACAAGTTTGCCTTAAGAAGGCTAGCACAAACTGGGATACAGATCGAAAGAGGCGCAGGCCTCCTGCCTGGGATCCTCCTAAACTACTCCCGGTCGTCATCAGCGGGCAGCACGTAGTAGTAGGCACCTCCAGCGTAGTAGGGGTCGTCGTCGACGATGGCGTCTGGCTCCTGGACTCCAGCATCTGGTTGCGACAACCAGAAAGAAAGGAAAGGGGAAAAGGGGGGAGAAAGCAACCGTGAGTACTCATCCGAAGTACTCGCAAGCAAGGAACTACACTACATATGCATGGGTATATGTGTAAGGAGGCCATATCAGTGGACTGAACTGCAGAATGCCAGAATAAGAGGGGGATAGCTAGTCCTATCAAAGACTACGCTTCTCGCAGCCACCGTCTTGCATCAAGTAGAAGAGAGTAGATTGAAGTCCTCCAAGTAGCATCTCCAAGTAGCATCTCCAAGTAGCATCTCCAAATAGCATCTCATAGCATAATCCTACCCGGCGATCCCCTCCTCATATCCCTGAGGTAGAGCGACCACTGGTTGTATCTGGCACTTGGAAGGGTGTGTTTTATTAAGTATCCGGTTCTAGTTGTCATAAGGTCAAGGTACAACTCCAAGTCGTCCTGTTACCGAAGATCACGGCTATTTGAATAGATTAACTTCCCTGCAGGGGTGCACCACATAACCCAACACGCTCGATCCCATTTGGCCGGACACACTTTCCTGGGTCATGCCCGGCCTCGGAAGATCAACACGTCGCAGCCCCACCTAGGCTCAACGGAGAGGCCAGCACGCCGGTCTAAACCTAAGCGCGCAGGGGTCTGGGCCCATCGCCCTGAGCACACCTGCATGTTGCGTACGCGGCCGGTGAGCAGACCTAGCAACCTCCATTACAAAGGAAGTTGCGTTAACGCAGTCCAACCCGGCGCGCGCCGCTCAGTCGCTGACGTCACGAAGTGCTTCGGCTGATACCACGACGTCGGGATACCCATAACTACTCCCGCGTAGATGGTTAGTGCGTATAGGCTCGTAGCCAACTCAGATCAAATACCAAGATCTCGTTAAGCGTGTTAAATATCCGTGAACGCCGAACAAGGCCAGGCCCACCTCTCTCCTAGGCGGTCTCAACCTGCCCTGTCGCTCCGCCACAAAGATCCACACAGAGGGCCGTCGGGACAAAGGTCCTTTCAGCCCCCAATCCGTGAATCACTCGCGGGTACTCTTCGAGCTGACCCGACTTTAGTCACCATCTCTATAGTATGTATGTATGTAAAGTATATACCCGTGATCACCTCCCGTGTGATCACGGCCCGATAGTATAGCACGGCTGATGGACAAGAATGTAGGGCCACAGATGGAAATACTAGCATCCTATACTAAGCATATAGGATTGCAGGTAAAGGTATCAACAGTAGTAACAAGGACAGGCTATGCATCAGGATAGGTATAACGGAAAGCAGTAACATGCTACACTACTCTAATGCAAGCAGTATAAAGTAGAATAGGCGATATCTGGTGATCAAGGGGGGGGCTTGCCTGGTTGCTCTGGCAAGAGAGAGGGGTCGTCGGTGACGTAGTCGACCACAGGGGCATCAGCATCGGTCTCGGAGTCTACCGGAGATAAGAGGGGGAAGAAACAATGAATACAATGCAAACATAAATATGACGATGCGTGACGTGACAATGAGCGGTGCTAGGTGTGCCCTAACGTGGTATGAGGTGGTACCGGTTAAGGGGGGAAACATCCGGGAAAGTATTCCCGGTGTTTCGCGTTTTCGACCAGAGGAGCCGGAGGGGGAAAGTTGTGAGTTCGATAGGTTAGGGGTGTGTGGCGAACGAACGGACTGCGTATCCGGATTCGTCTCGTCGTTCTGATCAACTTTCATGTAGAAAGTATTTTCATCCGAGTTACGGATTAAAAGATATGATTTTCTAAAGATTTAATCATTTTCTGATTTTAATTATTTATTTAAATTCAACATTATCCAAAACAGTGTTTGCTGACGTCATCATGACGTCAGCATGACGTCAGCAGTCAACAGAGGTGTTGACTGGTCAACTGACGTGTGGGTCCCACTAGTCATTGACTGTTTAGTCTAATTAGTGTTTAACTAATCTAACTACTGTTTAATTAAACTAATTAGTTAGTTAGGTTAATGTAATTATGATTAATTAACTTAATTAATTCCTTAATTAATTAATTAATTAAATTATTATTATCTATTTATTTATTTTATTTATTTTATATATTATTTTTAATTCCTTTTTTTAACAAAACGTTCTGGGGCTGGGGCCCCCATGTCAGTGGCCCCAGGGGACCTTAACGGGTGTGGGCGCATGGGCGCGCGGGTGCAGGAGGCTACGGGGCGCCCGTTAGCGGGCCGAGCCCCTAACCCAACGCAGCAGGGCACCGGCCAGGGGAGTCGGCGGCCGCGGCGGCCGGAGCGGCCGGAGCTGGGGC
>NC_041380.1:194945026-194978733 GCF_002162155.2 Triticum dicoccoides
TCTAGCAAGGTGGGCGTTGCGTCCCGATCTGGTTCGGGGGGGGAGCGAGAGGAGCGAGGGTGAGGGGAGAGTGGGGATCGATCCCGATCCAGGGGAATCGGGGGAGGGAGTGGAGCGAGTGGGGGTTAGGGTTTCGGTTTAGTGGGGTTATGGGGGAGTGGGGGCCGGTCTGGGCCAGTGGGCTGGCCCAGTTGGGCCACGGCCCAGGGAGGGGGTCTTCCATTTTTTTTCTGTTAGCTTTAGGTTTTAGTTTTTTTTTCTCTTTTGTATTGTTTTATGTTTTTGTGTTTTCTTTTATTTCTCATTTTAGTAAAATACTACAGTTGCACCAAAAGAGAGTTTGCAAACTAAGCCACAGCCACAAACCACTTAGCACCGAAACAAAATAGTTTTGAAAATGTTTAACATTTTGAAAGCATTTAAATAATTATTATTGTTACTTTTTTATTCATTTTAGAGTGTTTAAACATTTTATAAAGGTGTTCTTTCTCCACCATAATTACCTATGCAATATTTGGTTCACTGCGAACATTTTAGTTTTAATATTTGAAAACTTTTATTCTTTGGTTGATTTTGAATTTGAATTTGAATCAGTTTTGAACTAACACGTGATTAGGAACAGTAATCGAGGTGACGTGGCATCATTAGCAGAGGTTCACTGTAGCTTAATTACCCGGGCGTCACAGCACGGCACTGCCACCCAGGTTCATCCCGAGGCCATCCTTTGAGGCGCCTCGTCCCAACCAGCAATATGCACCGCCCAAGCCCTATGGTGGCCCCGCTGCTAATGCTGCTCCACGCCCCAATGTGGTGACATGCTTCAAGTGTGGAGAGCCGGGTCACTATAGCCGAGAGTGTCCCCAGAACAACAACCCGAATCAAACTGGAAAGTCCGTTGGCCGTGGTAAGACCGCGGGGAAGACTTTCTACGCCAAGCCGGCCACCACTGCACGTGGCCATGTCAATTATGTTTCAGCCGAGGAGGCTCATGAGGATCCCAACGTCGTCCTTGGTACGCTCCTTGTTAATTGCCATCCGGCATCTGTTCTTTTCGATACTGGAGCATCTCATTCATTCATATCCGAGAACTATGCTCGATTGCATAACACGACATTCTATGACATGCCCTCTACCATGGAAATTCAAACCCCTGGCTCTAGATGGCAAACTTCTAGAGTAAGCCATGGGAACGAAATTCTTGTCGATAGGCTTGTCTTACTTGCATCCTTAATAGCTCTCAAGTCCTCCGACATAAACATCATCTTGGGTATGGACTGGATGTCAGCTCATTATGCTAAGATCGATTGTGCCACTAGAACCATTCAACTTACTCACCCATCGGGCAAGATAGTCAATGTCTTAACTCGAGTGGCCAAGCGCCAACTTTACTCCCTAAATGCCAACCCCCTTCCAGACCTTGAGGATGTTCCGGTAGTCCGAGACTTTTCGGATGTCTTTCCAAAAGAACTGCCAGGTGTTCCACCTGACAGGGATGTTGAGTTTGTGATAGACCTTATTCCAGGAACTGTTCCAATTTCTAGAAGACCCTACAAGATGGCACCCTTAGAACTAGCCGAGCTTAAGAACCAACTCGATGAGTCCTTGAAAAAGGGTTTCATCCGTCTTAGTTCCTCTCCTTGGGCTTGCCCCGTCCTCTTCGTCAAGAAGAAGGATGGAACGGATCGAATGATTGTGGATTACCGACCTGTCAATTTGGTCACCATCAAGAACAAATATCCGCTTCCCAGGATCAACGATCTGTATGATCAGCTCGCTGGATCCTCAGCCTTTTCCAAGATGGATTTGAGGTTGGGCTACCATCAAATCAACATCAGAAACGGGGACATTCCCAAAATGGCCTTTGTTACTCGTTATGGCCAATACGAGTACACCGTCGTGTCCTTCGGTTTAACCAATGCCCCAGCCACCTTCTCTCGGTTAATGAACTCGGTTTTCATGGAGTACTTGGATAAATTCGTCGTAGTATATCGCAATGACATACTCATCTACTCCAAGAATGAAGAGGAACATGCCGAACATCTAAGGCTGGTATTGATGAAACTTCGAGAGCATCGCCTTTATGCCAAATTCTCCAAGTGTGAATTTTGGTTGCCAGAAGTGACCTATCTAGGCCATGTAATCTCTGGCAAGGGTATTTTTGTCAATCCCGAGCGAGTTCAAGCCGTCCTTGATTGGACTCCACCTGAGACGGTTAAGCAAGTTCGGAGCTTCCTTGGCTTAGCGAGCTATTGCCGCCGCTTCGTCAAGAATTTCTCCAAGGTTGCTAAACCTCTAATTGAACTCCTCAAGAAAGATAAAAAGTTCGAGTGGACTCCACAATGCGAGTTCAGCTTTCAGGAACTGAAAAGACGCCTGACATCTGCTCCCGTACTGGTACCACCAGACTTCTCCAGGGACTTCATTATCTATTGCGACGCCTCGCGACAAGGATTAGGTTGCATACTCATGCAAGATCGTTAGGTAATTGCCTATGCTTCACGGCAATTACACCCACATGAGGAAAATTATCCCACACATGATCTAGAGCTTGCAGCTGTAGTCCATGCACTTAAAACCTGGCGACATTACCTTCTCGGTAATCGTTGCGAGATCTTCACCGATCACCAAAGTTTGAAATATATCTTCACCCAACCAGATTTGAATCTCAGGCAAAGACGTTCGGTCGATTTGATCTCGGATTATGACTTAGGAATAACTTACACCCCGGGCAAAGCCAATGTCATGGCTGATGCGCTAAGCCGTAAGTCCTATTGTAACAACCTGATGTTACAACAAAGTCAACCACTTCTCCATGAGGAATTTCGTAAGCTTAATCTTCACATTGTTCCTCGAGGATTCCTTTCCACCCTGGTGGTGAAACCTACCCTTATGGATCAAATCATAACCGCCCAGCGGTATGATAAGGGCATATCCCGGATTAAGGAAAACATCGCTAGCGGAGTTGCTAAATGTTTCTCCATGGATGAGCGAGGTGCTGTCTTCTTCGAGAATCGTCTGGTGGTTCCCAAGAAACAACATCTGCGCCAGTTGATCCTTAACGAAGCTCATGAATCCCCTCTCACCATTCATCCTGGTAGTACTAAAATGTATCAAGACCTACGCCAGAGGTTTTGGTGGACTAGGATGAAGAGAGAAATCGCTCAATACATTGCTAGCTGCGACGTCTGTCGTCGTGTTAAAGCAGAGCACCAACGGCCTGCTGGCACCCTTCAACCTTTGGCTATTCCTGAATGGAAATGGGATAAAATCACTATGGATTTCATCACTGGGTTTCCCAGGACCAAGAGAGGGAATAATGCCATCTTCGTCGTGGTCGACCGTCTTTCCAAAGTAGCCCACTTTCTACCTGTTCGTGAGAGTATCACCGCTAGCCAGCTAGCCAATTTATACATCTCCCGAATAGTATCTCTTCATGGTGTTCCATTGGAAATTAACTCAGACCGTGGGAGTCTCTTCACCTCTCAATTTTGGGAAAGTTTCCAAAATGCTATGGGAACTCGTCTCTCCTTTAGTACCGCCTTCCATCCTCAATCAAGTGGTCAAGTAGAGCGAGTTAATCAAATTCTGGAAGATATGCTCCGAGCTTCTGTCATCTCGTTCGGAATAAGTTGGGAGAAATGCCTTCAATTCGCGGAGTTTGCTTATAACAATAGTTATCAAGCCAGCTTAGGCAAGGCTCCTTTTGAAGTTCTCTATGGACGAAAATGTCGAACGCCTCTTAAGTGGTCAGAAACCGGGGAAAGACAACTCTTTGGCCCGGATATGATTCGGGAAGCAGAAGAGCAGGTTCGCGTTATTCGTGAGAAATTGAAAACAGCCCAATCTCGTCAAAAGAGTCAATATGACCGTAAACTTAAGCCTATGACTTATGAAGTCGACGAGAAGGCTTACCTTCGGGTTACTTCGTTAAAGGGAACCCATCGTTTCGGTATCAAAGGCAAATTGGCCCCTCGTTACATCGGACCCTTTCGCATTCTTGCCAAACGAGGAGAAGTTGCCTACCAGTTGGAACTACCACCGCATCTTTCCAGAGTTCATGATGTCTTCCACGTTTCACAACTCAGGCGTTGCTTCGCGGATCCTATCCGTGGACTGGACCACGAAACGCTTTATCTACAAGATAACCTCTCTTATCGGGAATATCCCGTTCGCATCCTTGATCAAGCCGAGCGTACCACTCGACGTCATAATATCAAGTTTCTCAAGGTTCAATGGTCACACCATTCCGAGAAAGAAGCCACTTGGGAAAGGGAGGATCGTCTTCGACTCGAGTACCCCACCTTCTTCCCGGAGGATTCTAAGTCTCGGGACGAGATTCTTTTGAGTGGGGGTGAGTTGTCACACCCTAGTTAGTTCAAGCATTAGAATTTGCATCATGTTTAAATTCTTCTTAAATTTGAATTGGGGAAGACAGAATCCCCAACACCCCCCTTGGAAACAACTAGGGTTTACTAAAAAAAAATTCAATGAACCTGAAATGCCCTTCTAAAAAGTTCACCCTCTTTGTCTTGGGTTAAAACCTCTGGCAAAAATTGGTGCACATTTTTCTAGGTCAACAGAAGGTCATTGAATTAAATCATAAGTATTTGAATTTGGGCATTTAAATGCTATAAAATAATTTAAATGCTCAAATAATTCTGGGAATAAATGTTTCCTGTTGGAAATATTCTAAACAGAGCTTACATTTATTTTCAGGATTTTTGGAGATGCTTTAGTATTTTTAATAAAGCTAAACAGTTGCAGTTAAATAGAAAACAGAAACTAAATCAAAAAAAAGAGGATAAAGAAGCCCACTTGGGCCTTACCTGTGCTGGCCCAGCCACCTGGCTTGGCCCAGCCTGCTGGCGCTGCCAGTCGTCGTCCTCCTCGCGCCAGAAGGACGCGGAGCGCGTGCTCGCGCGCGCCGGCCACGCGCCGGCCACCTCCTGCTTCCGCCGACGCCCGGGAGACGCCCTGAAGTGCCACGCGACCCCCACGTCTCCCTCTCATCCTCTCTCATTCTCCCCCTCGTCTCCCTCATCCTCTCCTGCGATGGCCGAGCGCATCCCTCGCCGCCGATCGCCGTAGTTGCCACCACAGCCACTCCGTCGCCCCTCCGACGAGCCCACTAGCTCCGCCTCGACTCCCTCGTCCTCCCCACCGAGCCACGCATCGCCGGAGGCCCTGCATCGCCGCCTTCGCCCTCGTCTTCAACCTCGGGCACCCGAGCCATCTCCGGTCGCCAGGACCTCCCCGAGCTCGCTGACCCCCTCTCTGACTCCGCTGTGAGCTCCTCTTCCTTTCCCCTCTTCTCTCGTGCTCGCGCTCGTCCCCTAGTTCCATTTTCCATCGCGGCCGAGAGCTTCTCGCCGCCGGCCATGGCGCAGCCGTGGCCACAGCCGTGCAAGCCCACAACGGAGCGCCTCATCGTGCTCAGTGCAGCACCAGGAACCCGTAGCCACCCCCAGTTCTCCCTCCCGTGCACCGTAGCATCGAAACCGACCTCGCCCGAACTCCGGCCGTCGCCACGAGCTCGATTCCGGCGAGCTCGCTCCACCCCAGCTCCTCACACTTGCTCCATTGGATGCGCGAGAGCATGGGCTTCGCACGGGTGGTCTTCGGCGTCGATTTGGTTGCCGGAGGGCGTTTTCTGAGCCGCGCCGCCGTCTCGGGCCTCGCCAGCGTCGAGCCGCCGGCGAGTTGACCCAGTTTGACCCCTGGGTGGGCCCAGGTAGACCCCCCCTGAGTCTATGACAGGTGGGGCCGGTCTGTTAACTAATTTAGGTTTAGATTTAATTAGTTTTAATTAAATCAATCACTGACATGTGGGCCCAGGCCCCACTGACAACTAATTAGTGTTAATCTAATCTTGCTAATTAGCTGAGAGGCTGACAGAAGGGGCCCACCAGTTAGGTTTGACCTGGGCTGGCGCCTTTGACCTGCTGAGGTCAGCATGACACAATGCTGACGTAGTAATGCATTTTTTTGATTTATTTTTTTATTCAGGAAATTCCAGAAAATGTTTAAAACTTCTAAAAATCATAGAAATTCAATTGTAACTCCAAATGAAATAATTTATATATGAAAAATTATCAGAAAAATTCAATCTATCCATATGTAATGGTTTCATGCATGACAAAACAACTTTACCTTGCTGTTTAAGCAGAATAAGGAAATGCACTATTAAGGCCATATTTAATGAGCTAATATTTGAATCTTTGATTCAAATGAGTTCATCCCTTTCTATTCTAGCTTGCATTAGGCCAAAACACATTCATATTGCCATGTCATAGCATGCATCATATTGTTGCATATCGTCATGTGTTGATTGTGTTCCGATGTTTTCCCCGCGGTAGGTTCTGCCTCCGAGGATATTCACGAGTATCCAACTGAAGGGCAGTATCCCGCTACCACTCCATCAGGCAAGCAACCATTGATCATTCCGATACAAACCCATGTTCTCGCTTCTGCTCTTGTTTACTACATTAAGACAACACGATTCAAACTGCTGTGTGCTACGGTAGTTGAACCCTTATCCTCTGCATGACCTGTCATTGCCACAGTAACTAGATGAAACCCACTAGCATGTGTAGGAGTTGATTGAGCCATGTATGTGATTCCTACCTTGCTATGCCTGCTATGCTTAGAGTTGTGTCAGGTCTGGTTCATCTGGGTGATGGGCTAGAGTGAAATGCTTATGTCGGTAATGTGAGGGATGTGTTGAACATGTTTTTGTAAAGGTATCGACGAGAGGCCATGTAGGAGTACATGGTGGGTTGTTTCATTGAGGCCGTCCCTAAGAACTGAGATCTATATGTGTGATTTTAAAATTCAGCTACTACCATACATTGGGATCCTTAATTGACCCTCTTGGCTTCTTAATCACCCTAGTACTCTGTCCAGGAGTTGCAAATAGTTTCTGGTGTTTGTAGGTTATGTGTTGGCGGCCGTGCGTAGTGCTGACCCTAGGGGTGGGCTATGTTGCGGTAGATACACCGTGGCCGGGTATGCCGGGCGCCCGTTTGGCGTCTCGGGACCCTGTTCACATTGTTCGGGGCCGTATGTGGAAACCTCGGCCGGACTCCCTGCGGATGGAACCTGGATAGGCAATAAACCTGGACTAGAGACTTAAGTGTTTAGGTAGGCCGTGGCCTACACCCTCGCTGGGCTTCCGCTTGAAGGTTGCCGAGTACATGTCGTGTAAGCGGCGGTAAGTGGTGAAAGCGTGTATGAAGAAGTACACCCCTGCAGGGTATAAAACTATTCGAATAGCCGCGTCCGCGGTAAAGGACTACTTGGTTACCTATACAGTTCATAGACAAGTTAATGGACACTACTAAAAGACTCAAGATAAGTGTGAGTACCGAGGATGGCCTTCTCATAGGATGACGAGGGAGGATCCCCGGTGGAGTATTGTGTTGGTGAGTAGTGGACTCGTGTGCGAAAACTATTTTACTGGTGAAGTTCCGTAGGATAGCTTAGCCAAGAGTCAAAGCTGGCTTGCTGCATTAACCCCACCACCTTCCTGAGAATAAGCATGTATAGTAGGTTCTGATGTAAGACTTGCTGAGTACCTTTGTACTCAGGTTTTCTTAATTACTGTTTCAGAGGACACCGCCCACTCCGATGGGTTCTACGTAGACCTTGATGTCGACGAGTGACTAGCCACCCAGGTGGTGATCCCGGCCATGGCGGGCCCTATGTAGATAGTCAGGCTTCGAGAAGCCTTCTTTCTTTCTAGAGTCTGTACTCAGACTAGTTGCTTCCGCATGTGCTTGTGTGAGTGTATGGTTTGAGTGCCGGGTCATGTGACCCCTATCTGTATGAACATGTTATGTATGGCTCTCTGGAGCCTTTAAATAAAGTACTTGAGTTGTAGGGTTTTGTTGTGATGCCATGTTGTATGTACTCATATCGGGCATATTGTGTGTATGATTGAAATGCTTGGTATGAGTGGGATCCGACAATCTAGTTGTTTATCCTTGGCAGCCTTTCTTATGGGGAAATGTAGTCTAGTGTTCCTCGAGCCATAGTAGTCCGCTACAGCCCGGTTCACCGGAGTCCTGCTAGCCCAGCACTACTGCTCAGGACACTTGACTGGCCGGCATGTGTTTCACTTCGTTCCTATGTCTGTCCCTTCGGGGAAATGTCACGCGATGATATCCGGAGTCCTGCCTAGCCTGCTACAGCCCAGGTTCCCCGGAGTCCTGTTAGCCCAGTGCTACAGCCCAGAATCACTCGCTGATGACCGGCATGCTCGATGTGATTCATGTATCCTTGTCTCCATAGGTCTGTGCCACTTTGGGTTCAGGACTAGCCATGTCGGCCCGGGTTCTCTGTCATATGGATGCTAGCGACACTATCATATACGTGAGCCAAAAGGCGCAAATGGTCCTGGGCCATGGTAAGGCGACACCCGTGGAATACCGTGCGTGAGGCCGCAAAGTGATATGAGGTGTTACCGGCTAGATCGATGTGACTTGGAATCGGGGTCCTGACATACAATGTCATGCAGACGCCGCTCCATGGTGGCCAAAGTGCCCCCCCCCCCCTCCTGCCATTCCAGATAGTATTCTAAAGGAAGATAACTGTTCAGATGGGGATTCAAAGGGAGCCGACCACTCCTATTTACCACCTGAGGTGTTTGCTCTTACCTGGCAGGCTGATGTTGGTCATATCATGCATATGGCGCCTCACATTGCTTACACTATTCATCTTATATGTCATCAGCTTAGTTTAGATTTGCTTTGTGTGAATGCCACATGTTTGGTTTCTATATCATACTCCCACTGTTCCTAAATATTTGTCTTTTTAGAGATTTTAACAAGTGACTACTGATACGTCTCCAACGTATCTATAATTTTTGATTGTTCCATGCTATTATATTATCTGTTTTGGATGTTAATGGGCTTTGTTTTACACTTTTATATTATTTTTGGGACTAAACTATTAACCGGAGGCCCAGCCCAAATTGCTGTTTTTTGCCTATTTCAGTGTTCCGCAGAAAAGGAATATCAAACGGAGTCCAAACGGAATGAAACCTTCGGGGGCATGATTTTTGGAACAAACATGATCCAGAGTACTTGGAGTGGACGTCAAGCAACCAACGAGGAGGCCATGAGGCAGGGGGCGTGCCTACTCCCCTGGGCGTGCCCTCCCCCTCGTGGCTCCACCGTCCTACTTCTTCCTCCTATATATACCTACGTACCATGAAAACATCCAGCAGCACCATGAAACCCTATTTCCATCGCCACAACCTTCTGTACCCAAGAGATCCTATCTTGGGGCCTTTTCCGGAGCTCCGCCGGAGGGGGCATTGATCATGGAGGGCCTCTACATCAACTCCATGGCCCCTCCGATGATGTGTGAGTAGTTTACCTCAGACCTTCGGGTCCATAGTTATTAGCTAGATGGCTTCTTCTCTCTCTTTGGATCTCAATACAAAGTTCTCCTCAATTCTCTTGGAGATCTATTCGATGTAATCTTATTTTGTGGTGTGTTTGTCGAGATCTGATGAATTTGGGTTCATGATCAAGACTATTTATGAACAATATTTGAATCTTCTCTGAATTCTTTTATGTATGATTGGTTATCTTTGCAAGTCCCTTCGAATTATCAGTTTGGTTTGGCCTACTAGATTGATCTTTCTTGCAATGGGAGAAGTGCGTAGCTTTGGGTTCAATCTTGTGGTGCTCGATCCCAGTGACAGAAAGGGAAACGACACGTATTGTATTGTTGCCATCGAGGATAAAAAGATGGGGTTTATATCATATTGCATGAGTTTATCCCTCTACATCATGTCATCTTGCTTAAGGCGTTACTCCGTTCTTATGAACTTAATACTCTAGATGCATGTTGGATAGCGGTCGATGTGTGGAGTAATAGTAGTAGATGCAGGCAAGAGTCGGTCTACTTGTCACGGACGTGATGCCTATATACTTTATCATACTTAGATATTCTCATAATTATTCGCTTTTCTATCAATTGCTCGACAGTAATTTGTTCACCCATCGTAATACTTATGCTATCTTGAGAGAAGCCACTAGTGAAACCTATGGCCCCCGGGTCTATTCTCCATCATACAAGTTTCCAATCTATTTTATTTTGCAATCTTTACTTTCAATCTATATCTTAAAAATACCAAAAATATTTATCTTAATATTATTATCTCTATCAGATCTCACTCTTGCAAGTGGTCGTGAAGGGATTGACAGCCCCTTTATCGCATTGGTTGTGAGGTTCTTATTTGTTTGTGTAGGTACGAGGTGACTCGCGCGTGGTCTCCTACTGGATTGATACCTTGCTTATCAAAAATTGAGGGAAATACTTATGCTGCTTTGTCGCATCACCCTTTCCTCTTCAAGGGAAAACCAACGCATGCTCAAGAGGTAGCAAGAAGGATTTCTGGCGCCGTTGCCGGGGAGATCTACGCCAAGTCAAGACATACCAAGTACCCATCACAACTCTTATCCTTCTCATTACTTTATTTGCCATTTGCCTCTCATTTTCCTCTCCCCCACTTCACCCTTGCCGTTTTATTCGCCCTCTTTTCCAGTTTGCCACTTTTGCTTGTTTCTAGATTGCTTGTGTGTTGGATCGTTTGCTTCATCGTTACCTTTATCTACTCCTCTGTCTCCCAATTTTGAAGTTCTCCACTTCAAACAAAGACAAGGAGAAAATTTAAAAGATGCTTGGTATAGGATGATAAAATCTTATCATGATTGCACTATAGAGGGAGACTCTAAGATTTTACTTCGTAATTTTTATATTGGGCTCACCATACCCCATAGGCAACTCCTTGACTTTGCCGCCAAAGGGAATTTTATTGATATTGATCTTAGTGTTGCTTATGAAATTATAGAAGGGATAGTAGGAATACTTCCCCCACAAAAGGGACCATCTCCTGAGGGAACCCAAATCATAGAGAAATTATGCGAATTGCAAAAGTCTATTGAACCTCTTAAAAATGTTGGAGGGAACCTTCACCGCATGAATACATTGATTACACTTTGCAATAAGCGGTTGGATGCTCTAGATCTAAAAATTTCCGAGTATGAAGGGAAACGTAAGGGACCTCCCGGATTCGAGCATAACTCCATTAAAAAGATAAATACCAAAGATGATAATACCTAGATCTATCCTTGCTTTTATGCCTAGCTAGGGGCGCTAAATGATAGCGCTTGTTGGGAGGCAACCCAATTTTATTTTTATTCCTTGCTTTTTGTTCCTGTTTAGTAATAAATAATTTATCTAGCCTCTGTTTTGGTTGTGTTTTTTGTGTTTAATTAGTGTTTTTGCCAAGTAGAACCATTGGGAAGACTTGGGGGAAGTCTTTTTGATCTTGCTGTAAAAAACAAAAACTTTAGAGCTCACGAGAATTGCTACCATTTTTTACTGGAGAGTTCTATTTAGTTAATTATTTTTGCAGATGATTAATAGGTAAATTTCTCACGTCCAGCTATTTATTTTAGAATTTTGGGGGTTCCACAATTATTCGAAACCTACAGATTACTACAGACTGTTATGTTTTTGACAGATTCTATTTTTCGTATGGTGTTTGCTTATTTTGATGAATCTATGGCTAGTAATAGAGTTTATGAACCATATAAAAGTTGGAATAAAGTAGGTTTAACACCAATATAAATAAAGAATGAGTTCATTACAGTACCTTGAAGTGGTGGTTTCTTTTCTTTTACTAACGGAGCTCACGAAGATTTTCTTTTAAGTTTTGTGTTGTGAAGTTTTCAAGTTTTGGGTAAAGATTTGATGGATTATGGAACAAGGAGTGTCAACAACCTAAACTTTGGGATGCCCAAGGCACCCCAAGGTAAAATCCAAGGACAACCAAAAGCCTAAGCTTGGGGGTGCCCCGGAAGGCATCCCCTCTTTCGTCTTCGTCCATCGATAACTTTACTTGGAGCTATATTTTTATTCGCCACATGATATGTGTTTTGCCTGGAGCGTCTTGTATGATTTGAGTCTTTGCTTTTTAGTTTACCACAATCATCCTTGCTGTACACACCTTTTGGGAGAGACACACATGAATTGGAATTTATTAGAATACTCTATGTGCTTCACTTATATCTTTTGAGTTGGATAATTTTTGCTCTAGTGCTTCGCGTATATCTTTTAGAGCACGGCGGTGGTTCTATTTTATAGAAATAATTGATCTCTCATGCTTCACTTATATCACTTTGAGAGTCCTTTAGAACAGCATGGTAATTCACTTTGGTTATAAATTTTCAATGCTAAGAGAAGTTGGATGCTTGATAGATTGTTTTGAGATATAAAGGTGGTAATATTAGAGGTGTGCTAGTTGAGTAAATATGAAATTGATGAATACTTGTGTTGAAGTTGGCAAGTCCCATAGAATGAACGTATGGTAAACATTATGTGACAAATTTGAAGCATGGGGTGTTCTTTTATTGCTTTCCTTATGAGTAGCGGTCGGGGACGAGCGATGGTCTTTTCCTACCAATCTATCCCCCTAGGAGCATGCGCGTAGTGCTTGGTTTTGATGACTTATAGATTTTTGCAATAAGTATGTGAGTTCTTTATGACTAATGTTGAGTCCATGGATTATACACACTCTCACCCTTCCATCATTGCTAGCCTCTTCGGTACCGTGCATTGCCCTTTATCACCTTGAGAGTTGGTGCAAACTTCGCCGATGCATCCAAACCCCGTGATATGATACGCTCTATCACACATAAGGCTCCTTATATCTTCCTCAAAACGGCCACCATACCTACCTATTATGGAATTTCCATAGCCATTCCGAGATATATTGCCATGCAACTTTCCACCATTCCATTTATTATGACACGCATCATCATTGTCATATTGCTTTGCATGATCATGTAGTTGACATCGTATTTGTGGCAAAGCCACCATTCATAATTTTTCATACATGTCACTCTTGATTCATTGCATATCCCGGTATACCGCCGGATGCATTCACATAGAGTCATATTTTGTTCTAAGTATTGAGTTATAATTCTTGAGTTGTAAGTAAAAAAGAAGTGTGATGATCATCATTATTAGAGCATTGTCCCAGTGAGGAAAGGATGATGGAGACTATGATTCCCCCACAAGTCGGGATGAGACTCCGGACAAAAAAAATAAAAAGGAGAAAAGAGGCCAAAAGAAAAAAAGGCCCAAATAAAAATAAAAAAGAGAGAAAAGGAGAGAAGGGACAATGTTATTATCCTTTTTCCACACTTGTGCTTCAAAGTAGCACCATGATCTTCATGATAGAGAGTCTCCTATGTTATCACTTCCATAAACTAGTGGGAATTTTTCATTATAGAACTTGGCTTGTATATTCCAATGATGGGCTTCCTCAAATGCCCTAGGTCTTCGTGAGCAAGCGAGTTGGATGCACACCCACTTAGTTTCTTTGATGAGCTTTCATATATTTATAGCTCTAGTTCATTCGTTGCATGACAATCCCTACTCCTTGCATTGACATAAATCGGTGGGCATATCCATAGCCATTGATTAGCCGCGTCAATGTGAGACTTTCTCCCTTTTTGTCTTCTCACACAACCTCAATCATCATATTCTATTCCACCCATAGTGCTATGTCCATGGCTCGCACTCATATATTGCGTAAAAGTTGAAAGAGTTTGAAAAGGCTAAGTATGAAACAATTGCTTGGCTTGTCATCAGGGTTGTGCATGATGAGAGCATTTTGTGTGACGAAAATGAAGCATGGCCAAACTATATGACTTTGTAGGGATAAGTTTTCTTTGGCTATGGTATTTTGATAAGACATAATTGCTTGATTAGCATACTTGGAGTATTACTATTTTTATGTCAATAATAAACTTTTATATTGAATCTTTCGGATCTGAACATTCATACCACAATAGAGAAAAATACATTGAAGAATATTCTAGAAAGCATTCCACATCAAAAATTATGTTTTTATCATTTACCTACTCAAGGACGAGCAGGAATTAAGCTTGGGGATGCTGATACGTCTCCAACGTATCTATAATTTTTTTATTGTTCCATGCTATTATATTATCGATTTTGGATGTTAATGGGCTTTATTTTACACTTTTAAATTATTTTTGGGACTAACCTATTAACCGGAGGCCCAACCCAAATTGTTGTTTTTTGCCTATTTCAGTGTTTCGCAGAAAAGGAATATCAAACGGAGTCCAAATGGAATGAAACCTTCGGGAGCGTGATTTTTGGAACAAACGTGATCCAGAGGACTTGGAGTGGATGTCAAGCAACCAACAAGGAGGCCATGAGGCAGGGGGCGCGCCTACCCCCATGGGCGCGCCCTCCCCCTCGTAGCTCCACCGACCTACTTCTTCCTCCTATATATACCTACGTACCCTGAAAACATCCAGCAGCACCATGAAACCCTATTTCCACCGCCACAACCTTCTGTACCCAAGAGATCCCATCTTGGGGCCTTTTCTGGAGCTCCGCCGGAGGGGGCATTGATCACGGAGGGCCTCTACATCAACTCCATGGCCCCTCCGATGATGTGTGAGTAGTTCACCTCAGACCTTTGAGTCCATAGTTATTAGCTAGATGGATTCTTCTCTCTCTTTGGATCTCAATACAAAGTTCTCCTCAATTCTCTTGGAGATCTATTCAATGTAATCTTCTTTTGCGGTGTGTTTGTCAAGATTCGATGAATTTGGGTTTATGATCAAGACTATCTATGAACAATATTTGAATCTTCTCTGAATTCTTTTATGTATGATTGGTTATCTTTCCAAGTCTCTTCGAGTTATCAGTTTGGTTTGGCCTACTAGATTGATCTTTCTTGCAATGGGAGAAGTGCTTAGCTTTGGGTTCAATCTTGCGGTGCTTGATCCCAGTGACAGAAAGGAAACGACACGTATTGTATTGTTTCCATCGAGGATAAAAAGATGGGGTTTATATCATATTGCATGAGTTTATCCCTCTACATCATGTCATCTTGCTTAAGGCATTACTCCATACTTATGAACTTAATACTCTAGATGCATGCTGGATAGCGGTCGATGTGTGGAGTAATAGTAGTAGATGCAGGCAGGAGTCGGTCTACTTGTCACGGACGTGATGCCTATATACATGATCATACCTAGATATTCTCATAATTATTCGCTGAGGGAGTCCTGGATTAGGGGGTCTCCGGACAGCCGGACTATATCCTTTGGCCGGACTGTTGGACTATGAAGATACAAGAGTGAAGACTTCGTCCCATGTCCGGATGGGACTCTCTTTGGCGTGGAATGCAAGCTAGGAAATACGGATATGTAAATCTCCTCCCTTGTAACCGACCTTGTGTAAACCTAGCCCCCTCCGGTGTCTATATAAACCGGAGGGTTTTTTTCCGTAGGACAACATACAATTATACCATAGGCTAGCTTCTAGGGTTTAGCCTCTCTGATCTCGTGGTAGATCAACTCTTGTAATACTCATATCATCAAGAACAATCAAGCAGGACATAGGGTATAACCTCCATCAAGAGGGCCCGAACCTGGGTAAACATCGTGTCCCCTGCTTCCTGTTACCATCCGCCTTAGACGCACAGTTCGGGACCCCCTACCTGAGATCCGCCGGTTTTGACACCGACATTGGTGCTTTCATTGAGAGTTCCACTTTGCCGTCGCCATAAGGTTTGATGGCTCCTTCGACCATCGGTAACAATGCGGTCCAGGGTGAGGTTTTCCTCCCCGGACAGATCTTTGTATTCAGCGGCTTCGCACTGCGGGCCAATTCGCTTGGCCATCTGGAGCAGATCGAGAGCTATGCCCCTAGCCATCAGGTCAGATTCAGAAACTTGAACTACGCGGCCGATAACCGTGGAAACTTGATCTTCGACGGATTCGAGCTCATGTCAGGTGTGCCACACAGTCACGACGAGCATGACATAACTCTGCCATGGGACAGTATGCGGGAGATCGCATATGCAACTACTCCGGCTGTCAATCCGGAGCAAATCGCGCCATCCGAGAGCGGAGGGATAGACCCCGCCACGGAGGCCGCGCTCTCAGCGGTGATAGAGCCAGACGCTGACTTCACCCCTTACAAGAGCCGTGTTGCCGAACCACTAGATTCACCCCCGGCCACGGACTCCGAGCCGCTTATATCCGTGCCCGTCGAGCCCGAGTGGGCGCCGATCATGGAGTTCACCTCCGCGGATATCATTCAGCACTCGCCTTTCAGCGATTTGCTAAATTCATTAAGGTCTCTCTCCCTGTCAGGAGAACCTTGGCCGAACTATGTTCGGCTAGAATGGGATGCGGACAATGAAGAAATTCGCTGCCCACCCACCACCCACTTGGTAGCCACTGTCGACGACTTAACCGACATGCTTAACTTCGACTCCGAAGACATCGACGATATGAATAAAGATACAAGAGACAAACAGGAACCAGCACCCACAGGGCGCCGAACAACCACTTCATCACATGACATATACATGGTGGATACACCCAAAGAGGGCAATGGCGAAGAGATAGCGGAGAATCCCCCCTCCAAGCAACCCAAGCACCGACATCAGCGGCGCCGCTCTAAGTCCCGCCATAGCAAAAACAAAGATAACAGCGCAAGAGGAAATAGCAGCCCAGTCAACTCTAGAAGAAACGATGACTGCGCCGCCCCACTGCCAGAGCACGATCAAGACGCAAACGGCGACACAGTGCAGATCCGGCGTCCGAACACGACGACGCCAAGGATAAACCTCATCAAACCCCGTCTGGGGAGGAAAACAGTCCAGACGAATATGCACACACCATCCCAGAAACGAACTTGGAGCAAGAGAACCTCCGCAAAAGGCTTATTGCCATAGCGATGAGCCTAAAAAAGCATAAGCAAAGGCTTAAGGCCGCACAAGATACGCTCAACGGCAGGTGGAACAAAGTGCTCGACAATGAAACAAAGCATGGTGGAAGTTACCACACAAATAGATATCGAAAGCGCAAGCTATTACCTGAATTCAACGATGAGGCCTTAGAGCCCACACAGCCAAAAAATGATACGTCCAACTGGCCGGATCCACCACCTTGTGACCGCGATAGAGCGGCTAACAAAGTCGCACATAACTCAACACACGATCTACATGAGAACTTGCGCCAAAAATCCAGCGCGACCAGATCCATCTATGGATCTAGGAATCGCGCTTTGGCACAAAATCAAAACCGAATACTACAACCGTCCGAACCCAATGGCATATCCCAATACAGGGGTGCCGCACACCCCTTATGTTTCACCGATGAGGTGCTGGATCACGAATTCGTAGAAGGATTCAAACCAGTGAACATAGAGGCGTACAATGGGACCACAGACCCTGGAGTCTGGGTCGAGGACTTTATCCTCCATATTCATATGGCTCGCGGAGACGATCTCCATGCCATTAAATACTTGCCCCTCAAGCTTAAAGGGCCAGCTCGGCACTGGCTGAAAAGCCTCCCCAAAAACTCAATTGGAAGTTAGGAGGAGCTCGAGGACGCTTTTTGGGCTAATTTTCAAGGGACTTATGTCCGACCTCCGGATGCAGAGGATTTAAGTCATATAATCCAACAGTCCGGAGAGTCCACCCGAAAGCTTTGGAGCAGGTTCCTCACCAAGAAGAACCAAATCGTCGACTGTCCGGACGCTGAAGCCTTAGCAGCTTTTAAACACAGTGTCCGAGACGAATGGCTCGCCAGACACCTCGGCCACGAAAAAGCCTCATGACCCGCTTTTGCGTAGGCGAAGACAGCAGGTTGGCCCGTAGCAGCACCAGCGACCCAACTACATCCGAAGTTAGGGATGGCAATGGAAAACCACGACGCAACAAAAATAAGCATCGAAATAAAGAGGGTAGCCCAGATAACACGGCGGTAAACGCCGGATTCAGGGGCTCTCAACCTGGTCAGCGGAAAAAGCCTTTCAAAGGTAGTAGAGAAGGACCATCCGGCCTAAACAAGATTCTTGACAAGCTCTGTCAGATTCACGGCACCCCCATGATACGTCTCCAACGTATCTATAATTTTTGATTGCTCCATGCTATATTATCTACTGTTTTGGACTATATTGGGCTTTATTTTCCACTTTTATATTATTTTTGGGACTAACCTATTAACTGGAGGCCCAGCCCAGAATTGCTGTTTTTTGCCTATTTCAGTGTTTGGAAGAAACGGAATATCAAACTGAGTCCAAACGGAATAAAACCTTTGGGAACATGATTTTCTCACCGAACGTGATCCAAGAGACTTGGACCCTACTCCAAGGAGTCAAAGAGGCGGTCACGAGGGTGGGGGCGCCCCCCCTAGGGCGCGCCCCCTGCCTCGTGGGCCCCTTGGTGCTCCACCGACGTACTCCTTCCTCCTATATATACCTACATACCCCCAAACAATCAGAACAGCAGCCAAAAACCTAATTCCACCGCCGCAACTTTCTGTATCCATGAGATCCCATCTTGGGGCCTGTTCCGGAGCTCCGTCGGAAGAGGGCCGTCATCACGGAGGGCTTCTACATCATCATAGCCCCTCCAATGAAGTGTGAGTAGTTTACCTCAGACCTTCGGGTCCATAGTTAGTAGCTAGATGGCTTCTTCTCTCTTTTTGGATCTCCATACAAAGTTCTCCCCCTCTATCGTGGAGATCTATTCGATGTAATCTCCTTTTTGCAGTGTGTTTGTTGAGACCGATGAAATGTGGGTTTATGATCAAGTTTATCTATGAATAATATTTGAATCTTCTCTGAATTCTTTTGTGAATGATTGGTTATCTTTGCAAGTCTCTTCGACTTATCCGTTTGGTTTCACCAACTAGATTGGTAGTTCTTGCCATGGGAGAAGTGCTTAGCTTTGGGTTCGATCTTGCGGTGTCCTTTCCCAGTGACAGAAGGGGCAGCAAGGCACGTATTGCATCATTGCCATCAAGGATAACAAGATGGGGTTTATTTCATATTGCATGAATTTATCTCTCTACATCATGTCATCTTGCTTCAAGTGTTACTCTGTTTTTAACTTAATACTCTAGATGCATGCTGGATAGCGGTCGATGAGTGGAGTAATAGTAGTAGATGCAGAATCGTTTTGGTCTACTTGTCACGGACGTGATGCCTATATATATGATCATGCCTAGATATTCTCATAACTATGCTCAATTCTGTCAATTGCTCAACAGTAATTTGTCCACCCACCGTAGAATACTTATGCTCTTGAGAGAAGCCACTAGTGAAACCTATGGCCCCCGGGTCTATTCTCATCATCACTTTAATCTTGCTTTGCTATTTGCTTTGCCTTTTACTTTTTACTTTGCATCTTTATACCAAAAATACCAAAAATATTATATCTATCAGATCTCACTCTCGTAAGTGACCATGAAGGGATTGACAACCCCTAATCGTGTTGGTTGCGAGTAGCTATCGTTTTGTGCAGGTACAAGGGACTTAAGCGTGGCCTCCTACTGGATTGATACCTTGGTTCTCAAAAACTGAGGGAAATACTTACGCTACTCTACTGCATCATACCTTCCTCTTCGAGGAAATACAACGCAAGCTCAAGAGGTAGTGTCGGTGTCAAAACCGGCGGATCTCGGGTAGGGGGTCCCGAACTGTGCGCCTAGGCCGGATGGTAACAGGAGGCAGGGAATACGATGTTTTACCCAGGTTCGGGCCCTCTTGATGGAGGTAAAACCCTACGTCCTGCTTGATTAATATTGATGATATGGGTAGTACAAGAGTAGATCTACCACGAGATCAAGGAGGATAAACCCTAGAAGCTAGCCTATGGTATGATTGGTGTATATGGAGTTGATCGCCTATGGACTACAACCCTCAGGTTTATATAGACACCGGATAGGGTTAGGGTTACACAGAGTCGGTTACAATGGTAGGAGATCTTGAATATCCGCATCGCCAAGCTTGCCTTCCACGCCAAGGAAAGTCCCATCCGGACACGGGACGAAGTCTTCAATCTTGTATCTTCATAGTCCAGGAGTCCGGCTGAAGGTATAGTCCGGCTACCCGAACACCCCCTAATCCAGGACTCCCTTAGTAGCCCCTGAACCAGGCTTTAATGTCGACGAGTCCGGCGCGCAAATTGGCTTTGGCATTGCAAGACGGGTTCCTCCTCCAAGTCCTTCATAGAAGATTGTAAACACCAAGAGTAAAGTCCGGCTCTGCAAAATAAGCTTCCACATATCGCCATAGAGAGAATAATATTAACACAAATCAAAATTGCTGACGTATTCCGCAGTGTGTCATCACACTATGGCCAAGTCCTTTACTCGAATCGTTTTTACTTTTCCACCTCAGCATGTTTTGCGAGGTAGTTTCCTTGGCACGTCTTGTCAAAGCAGAGATCGTGTACTCCCTTTACGGGATTCTCATCAATACGAACGTGGGTAACCCAACCGCGCCATTTATCATAGCACTTGGGAGGCAAGCGAGTTTTACTAGGCTGGTGGGGATGCACAACCGCATCCGCCCATATAAGGGGATAAGGATACATCTTTTTACCTACGCCTTCTTCCTCCTTTACCTATCCATCTCCTACGCACTCGAGCTCCAGCGCCCAAGCCCGCACTTCCCACCTCAGCCTTCTCCAGCAATGTCCGGAGCGGCAGGCAAGTGGATGGTCTCCTCCGCTACAGAGGGCCAAGTCAAGAAGCTAAGGAAGGCCGGATACTTGTCCAAGGACATCGCGCACCGGCTTCCCGAAAAGGAGCAGCTTCTCCCCACCCCAAGGCCCCATGAGAGGGTAGTATTTCTCCCCCACTTCCTCCATGGACTGGGTTTTCCACTCCACCCATTTGTCCGGGGGCTCATGTTCTACTACGGCCTGGATTTCCACGATCTGGCCCCGAACTTCATCCTCAACATCTCGGCGTTTATCGTCGTGTGCGAGGCTTTCCTCCGCGTCCGCCCTCATTTCAGCCTCTGGCTCAAGACCTTCAACATCAAGCCCAAGGTGGTGCGCGGCAGCCAAGCGTAGTGCGGAGGCGCCATGGCGGGCAAGATGGCCAACGTCCTATGGTTCAAGGGCTCTTTTGTGGAGACCCTAAAGGGGTGGCAATCCGGGTGGTTTTACATCACCGAGCCACGCGATCCGAAATGGACCGCAGCCCCCGAGTTCTGATCCGGACCCCCCACGCGGCTTATGTCCTGGAAAGAGACGGGCCTGTCATGGGGTGACAAAAAAGAGGTGACCGGATAGCAAACATGCATCCAGTCCCTGGTGAACAAGCCAATCCGTCTTGTTAATGTAATCCAGGTTATGCTCGTCCGCCGGATCCTCCCGTGCCAACAACGGGATTTTAATCTGTGGGAGTTCGACCCAGCGCAGCACCAAACCCTTAGCAGGCTCTTCGACACGACGTACGAAGATGCCTGGAAGGTGCTATTCAAGGGCACCGAGGCTCTCACATCCGCTTCCGAGGACCGCGGATACAGCTCGCAGCGTCACGCTAGCGAGGTAAGCTATCTTCACCTTTTACAGGATGTTAAGCTTTCTTCATAGTTTGACTCTATGTGGGATCTAAACTCCCTTACCTTTGACAGGCTTGGCAGGCGATATCCGGACCGATTAACTTTCCGGCTCCGCTGCCCGAAGACCTAGCCCCAGCTGTACTAGTGAAGCTGCTGGTTCCGGCGGCTTATGTGGTGCCAGAGAAGAAGGCCAAGAAGAAGAAGACCACGGGGACTTGAAGGAGTGCCTGTAATGTGGTGGTGTCGGACTCATCATCCGACGAGTCCGAGACGCCCTCTTCCCGTGAAAATGAGGAGGAGGAAGAAGAAAACTCTCCCCCCCCCCAAGCGGAGGGAGGAGAGAAGAGGAAGGCCGCCCCAACGGGGGAGGCCGAGGGGTCTAGGAAAAGGAAGACCCCTCCGCCGGACTACTCTCCCGACACCGAAGAGGGCGAAGAGGAGTGGCCAAACAGGGCCAAGCGTCCGGCGAAATCGTAAGTTCGGACATCAGAGTAACTCATGATGTTTCTTTGTTGCATAGCTTTCCCTAATGTCGAACGTAATTATGCAGCCCGCCCCAAGCCAAATTCAACGAATCGTTGGGCGGCTCCCTGGACTCATCGGACGTGAACTCAGTTCCGCCCGCTGTCTCCCCCTGCACTGCAGACGACGCCGAAGTGGCGTCGCGACAAGCTCCGGGGTAGGAGGAGGTGGTCCCGGAGGAGCCGCAAGGCAACCTCCCGGACTCCAGGAGTGAAGGGGATAAGGCCCCCCAGGGCTCCAAGTCCGGCTTTGTGCCGGACACCGCGCCGGAATCTTCCATAGTTCTGGACCGCGGTAGGCGAACTCCTTCCAAGAGGAGCAAGCCTTCTGAGCCGGCGGCCTCCGTCCAACCGGAGGTGCCAGACAATCTGCTGGAGGTGCTTGACGGCGCCTCCATCGACGAGGGGCACCATACTATTATCAGTACAGTGATCCAGAAGGTTCAGTCCGCCAAGAGCGGACTGACTGAAGCTTGCGCTAGCCTTCTAACAGGCTTCGAGGTAAGTAAAAATATGTAAAAATATTACCGCATAGACAGTAGCCCCTGATGCTCTATTTGGCATTCGGAAAGAAAAGCCGAATAGAGGATCTATTAAATTTCGCAGGAGTCAAACAAAAAGAGTCAATATGCGTATGCAGGCTTCGCTGCTATCCACCACCGCACTGACTGCGGAGGTGGGTGTCCTGAAGCAGGACCTCGAGCGGACCGAGCAAGAGCTCGGCCTTGCCAAGTGGCAGCTCGAGGAGAAAGAAGGTAAGAAATACCTTACAGAAAAAGTGCCTATAAAAAGGCATGATTGCAAGAAAAAAATAACAGGATTGTACTGCTTATTGTAGGGGCCACGACTAAGGTGGCGACCCTTAAGCAGGCGCTGTCTGAGGCCGAAAAGAAAATGGCCGCGGAGCGCACCGAGCGAGACAGACTTGGGGCTCAGGTCGGCGAGGTGCAGCAAGAGCTTCAGGCTCTCATGAAAAAACATGAGAGTTTGGAGCTTGAGTCAAAGGCGCAAGCATCCGAGCTCACGAAGGCCCTTGAGACTGCCAAGTCTGCCAAGGCCGAAGCCCAAAAGGCCCTCCAAGAGTCAGAGGAGATGAGGAAGATAGCAGTGGGTAAGGCATTCTTCATGCAAAGCAGAAATATAAAAGTACACTACTTGTTACTTACCCTAATCCGGAGCTCTCCAGGGGCATTCACAGATCTTCCCCGCAGCGTATCCGATGCCGCCGCATTCTACCGAGCTGAAGAGGGCAGCTTGACGGAGAAGGTGTTCTGGTATCAGTATTCTAAGGCCGGACACCCTGTGCCTTTGAGTGACCAGCTGAAATAGCTGGTCGAGCTCCACAAGGCGGCCGAACAGGCCATGAAGGGCTTCATAGTTCGGCTGTGGCCCGGAGAGGCCCTGCCTGGGAGCTATTTCGGGCTGGTGCAGCGGCTGGTGGAGGCCTGTCCGAGGCTCGAGGTCATCAAGCGCTCCGTCTACATCGAAGGTGCCCGTCGGGCCCTTGCCCGTGCAAAGGTGCACTGGGGTAAGCTGGACGGTGAGAAGCTTGTGAAGGACGGGCCGCCGCCGGGGAAGGAGCATCACAAGCCCGAGAACTACTACAAGGATGTTCTTACAGGTGCCCGCCTTGTGGCGGATGAATGTACCAAGGATGTGATTTTTGAATGAACTCACTCGTGTTTATCATGTGCGCTGAAAACTTGTTCATATGCGCTAAGCAATGCTTATTGAATTTAAAATATTACTTTCCGTGCGGCCGTTTATCAAAAAATTGAGAGATGGCCAGTCCTCGGCTTCTGCCCCCATGCCACTAGTGCTGGGGTGTTCGGGATAAACCTGAGCGCTCTTTTTCCCGTAGTTGGGTCCTTCGAGGGAGGCGCTCAGCACAACGAACCAGGCAATCGGACTATAATGCTTGAACACTCTCACTTAGCCATAGAACTCTATAATTTTAAATTTCGTTGAAGCCCCTAGTTCGGAAGACCGAGTTCGGGGCGCTATCCACGCCTTGGCCGGACAAAGCCAGCTCCTCGCTCAAAGCGGCATAAGTCTTTAGGGACTCAAGAAACCTCTTGGACAGCGACTGGTCTCTCACCTCATCATGACAGTCAGTTTTAGCTTTCTCCACTAAGTGCTTAACCCAGCTGAACTGGGGCACAATCGCAGTGGTTCTCCTAGTGCTACCTTAGCCAATAGAGCGGAACGTAAGGCACCAAAACATAGGAGCCGGGCAAACCCAACTATTGACCCAAATCATGATTCAGAGCCGATGCATATAGTGCTATAAGTTCAGGGTGTCGCACTTGTGAAAGTGTACGGACTTCTCACACCATTATGAGGGGTATTGAAGCCCCTGGCGTGTTTGCCGTACCATGGTGTATGGGTGCAATCATGTCATTTAATAAACATAAATGTGAAAAGAAGATAATGCAAAAAAATAGGCAAGAAGCTAAGCATTGTTTATAGAGAGGCTATTTATCAAAGCCGAATGATACAAATAGTGCGGTAAGCAAAAGATATTGGACTATTCAGTCTGTCCTGACCAGGGGCAGGCCGCGGAATTGTATTTAAAACAGGTATACCGCTCGTAACAGAGACCACCTGGGAGTTCCATAATGCGGCATGGCTTGTCTGCCTCCCTGGATCTTGCATCGTTTGTGCGGCAGTCGAATTGCCGAACAGGTCGTCCAAAGTATGGAGTCCTGAAAGTAAGAAAAAAATAAAAAAAAGAATCCGGCAGCCCCTAGTACGTTTTAAGCCGTATTTTGGGCGTGCCATTATTGTGCCCCTTCCCCTGTGCCCATGGTATTTCAAGGGCGTAGTTATGTACGCGAGGTACTGGTTTCGCTATGTCGTGAAAGCTGGGGTTGGGGCCGCATTGCTACTCTTGCTCAGAGTGTGCCAGGCGGTCCTGCTGTGGGTTACTCTGGGCGCGCTTGGCAGTGTCTGGCTTTTTAATGGCCGGACTGGAGAATTGCCTGAGAAGGCTACTTTGTACCTCCGCTGCGAGAGCCGCCGTATGCTCCTCCGTACGGAGGGAGCATTCAGTGTTTCCATTGACCGTAATTACTCCTCGAGGGCCTGGCATCTTGAGCTTGAGATATGCGTAGTGCGGCACCGCATTGAACTTTGCGAATGCGGTTCGTCCGAGCAGGGCGTGATAGCCACTGCGAAACGGGACTATATCGAAAATTAACTCTTCGCTTCGGAAATTGTCCGGGGATCCGAATACCACGTCAAGTGTTACTGAGCCTGTACAGTTGGCTTCTACATCTGGTATAACGCCTTTAAAGGTCATTCTTGTGGGCTTAATTCTTGAGGGATCTATGCCCATTTTCCGCACTGTATCCTAATAAAGCAGGTTCAGGCTACTGCCGTCCTCCATGAGGACTCTTGTGAGATGAAATCCGTCGATGATTGGGTCGAGAACCAATGCGGCGAAGCCGCCATGACGGATGCTAGTGGGATGGTCCCTTCGATCAAAAGTGATCGGGCAGGAGGACCATGGGTTGAACTTTGGGGCGACTGGCTCCATCGCGTATACGTCCCGTAGCGCACGCTTCCGCTCCATCTTGGGAATGTGGGTTGCGTATATCATGTTCACCGTCCGCACTTGTGGGGAAAAGCCCTTCTGTCCATTGTTGTTCGGCGGCTTGGGCTCCTCGTCGTCGTTGTGTAGCCCCTTGTCTCTGTTTTCGGCCCTTAACTTGCCTGCCTGCTTGAGCACCCAACAATCCCTGTTAGTGTGATTGGCTGGCCTTTCGGCGGTGCCATGTATCTGGCACAAGCGATCGAGTATTCGGTCCAAACTGGACGGGCCCTGAGTATTCTTTTTGAATGGCTTTTTGCGCTGACCGGATTTATAGCCTTTGACTCCGGCATTGACTGCCGTGTCTTCACTGCTGTCGCTGTTAATGCGGCGTTTTTGCTTATTCCGACATGTCCTACCACTTTTGTCCTTGGTATCCGAATTACCAGGGTTCTTTGATAAGTTGTTACTGCGAGCTAGCTAGCTGTCTTCTCCCGCGCAAAAGCGGGTCATGAGTGTCGTGAGGGCTGCCATGGATTTTGGCTTTTCCTGTCCCAGGTGCCGGGCAAGCCACTTCTCGCGGATGTTATGCTTGAAGGCTGCTAGGGCCTCTGCGTCCGGACAGTTGACTATCTGGTTTTCTTTGTTAGGAACCGTGTCCAAAATTGTCTGGCCGATTCCTTTGGCTGCTGAATTATGTGGCTTAAGTCGTCGGCATCCGGCGGTCGCACGTAAGTGCCATGGAAGTTGTCGAGGAATGCGGCTTCCAGGTCCTCCCAAGAACCGATTGAGTCTGCTGGCAAGCTGTTAAGCCAATGTTGGGCCGGTCCTTTAAGTTTGAGCGGGAGGTATTTGATGGCATGTAGATCATCGCCGCGTGCCATGTGGATGTGAAGGAGATAATCCTCGATCCATACCACCGGATCTGTTGTGCCATCGTATGATTCGATGTTTACGGGTTTGAAACCCTTTGGGATTTTATGATCCATTACTTCATTCGTGAAGCATAGCGGGTGTGCGGCGCCTCTGTACTGGGCTATATCACCACGCAGCTCGGAAGAACTATGTCTGTTGTGTTCGGCCCGGCCGGATTTGTTGTATCCGGAGTGAAGATCATTGTCACATGCCGTAGGGCGCCTGCGTGATCCGTAGATTGATCTTGTTTGTCTTGCCTTATCCTCCAGTATGTCTCACAGGTCGGACGCATTTTCCCGTGCCTTAGTTGAGCGGCGTCGGGGCATGGCTTGGGTGGAGGGCCGAGAGGCCTCTCTATCGCGTCCGCGAGGTGGCCGGTCTGCCATCTCATGTGCTGGTGATGTAGGTGCTTCCTCCTCTGATCGGGGTAGTGGCCTGCGCTTTGGGTAACTCTTGGAGGGGCGTTCGAGTTCATACTCTTCGGCCGCAAGGACTTCAGTCCATCTGTCAGCTAGCAAATCTTGAGCAGCTCTAAGTTGTTGCTGCTTTTTCTTGAGGCTGCTTGTCGTGGCTAAAAGCCTGTGTTTAAAATGCTCTTGTTCGGCGGGGTCTGATGGTATGACGAATTCGTCGTCATCGAGGCTTGCCTCGTCTTCGGAGGGAGGCGTATAGTTATCATCCTCGACCTCTTGGTCTACCGCTCTCTCATGAGGGCTGGCTTCTCCATCTTTCTATGCCGAATCTTGCTGAGGTGGGTGTTCTTCGGCGCTATCCGGGGTAGTATTATCTCCCGTGCCGGAATCACCGTTTTTGTTTTGGCGGGATTTAGAGCGGCGCCGCTGACGCTGGCGCTTTGGCTGTTTCTTGGGGGCGTCATCCCCCACTGTTCCATCGCCATCTCCATCTTTTGGAGTATCCACCATATATATGTCATATGACGAGGTGGCCTTCCAGCGCCCTATAGGTGCTGGTTCCTGTTCGTCTCCTACATCGTCGTCCATGCCGTCGATGTCTTCGGAGCTGAAGTCAAGCATGTCGGTTAGATCGTCGACAGTGGCTACAAAGTGGGTGGTGGGTGGGCTTTGAATTTCCTCATCTCCCGTATCCCACCCTCGCTGAACGTAGTCCGGCTAGGGCTCTCCTGATAAAGAGAGAGACTTAAGAGAATTCAGGATGTCGCCAAAAGGCGAACGCTGAAAGATGTCTACGGCGGTGAACTCCATTATCGGCGCCCAATCGGATTCGATTGGCAGGGGCGCGGGGGGTTCGGAGTCCGGGGAGGAGTCTGGATCCTCGGAGTCATGGGTCATGCAGAGTGCGGGGCTAGCGTTCGGCTCGATCACTTTTGGGATCTCAGCCCCTGAGGTGACGTCCAACCGCTCATCCTCGATTGGCGCAATAGGCTCCGAGTTAGGGGTCGGAACCGATGCGTGTGCGGCCTCCAGGACACTGTCCGGGGGCAGAGCTAGATCATGCCTCTCGAGATAGTGTGGCGCGCTTGGCCGTGGCTCGAGTCCGTCGAAGATCAAGTCTCCGCGGATGTCAGCCGTGTAGTTTAAGCTTCCAAACCTGACTTGATGGCCAGGGGCGTAGCTTTCGATCTGCACCAGGTGGCCGAGCGAATTGGCACGCAGAGCGAAGCCGCCGAAGACGAAGATCTGTCCGGGGAGCAAAGTCTCACCCTGGACCGCATCATTGTTGATGATCAAAGGAGCCATCAGGCCTAAAGGCGACGACACAGAGGAACTCTCAATGAAAGCACCAATGTCGGTGTCAAAACTGGCGGATCTCGGGTAGGGGGTCCCGAACTGTGCGCCTAGGCCGGATGGTAACAGGAGGCAGGGAATACGATGTTTTACCCAGGTTCGGGCCCTCTTGATGGAGGTAAAACCCTACGTCCTGCTTGATTAATATTGATGATATGGGTAGTACAAGAGTAGATCTACCACGAGATTAAGGAGGCTAAACACTAGAAGCTAGCCTATGGTATGATTGTTGTATATGGAGTTGATCGCCTACGGACTACAACCCTCCGGTTTATATAGACACCGGATAGGGTTAGGGTTACACAGAGTCGGTTACAATGGTAGGAGATCTTGAATATCCGCATCGCCAAGCTTGCCTTCCACGCCAAGGAAAGTCCCAACCGGACACGGGACGAAGTCTTCAATCTTGTATCTTCATAGTCCAGGAGTCCGGCTGAAGGTATAGTCCGGCTACCCGAACACCCCCTAATCCAGGACTCCCTCAGGTAGCAAGAAGGATTTCTGGCACCGTTGCCGGGGACTCTACACAAAAAGTCAACATACCAAGTACCCATCACAATCCCTATCTCTCGCATTACATTATTTGCCATTTGCCTCTCGTTTTCCTTTCCCCCACTTCACCCTTGCTGTTTTATTCGCCCTCTCTCTCTCTCTATCATCTCTCTCTATTTGCCTCTTTTACCCATTTGCTTTTGTTTGCTCGTGTGCTAGTTTGCTTGCTTGTCGCTATGTCTGAAGTTGGGGAAGTTATCGCTGATATGGGCGATAACAATGTCCTAGAAAATTCTAATGCTCCGGCTGAAGAACCCCCTACCTATCATACAAAAGATTTCAAATCGGTAGTGGTAATATTATTGGAAAAGGAGTCATCCAAGATTTTTTTACTTGTGCCGGTGCTTTTCCCTCTATGGGCGGATCTATTCTTCATAGAACAAGTAGTCTTGTGAACGCTATTGCCATGCTTATCGTTGAACTTGAAAGGCAATTTATGCATATGCACCCATCTATACAAAGAATTTTCTTAGAATTTTCTAATATCGAGCATTCTTCTGTTAAGCGTGCCGCTACTATCTTTTTGGCTCATGAATTCAGATTTATAATAAAAGAAGCCAAAGAAATCTTTGCGCACTATAGGGTGGATGCTGGTCGTCCTCCCATAGAATCTATCCTCTTTGATCAAGAAGAAATTATGCGTTTTCAATCTCTTGACTATGTTGCTTTCAATGAAAACCTTAGAAAAAGGTTCCAATCAATATTTTAATTGATAGAATCTCTGAACTTAATGATGATTTGTCTATTTGAAACAATGAGCTAGGATGCTCTCTTGAGTTTAGGCTCACAAGATTTTGTCAAAAGAATGCTTATAATGATGAAATGGTTGTGCAATACGAAGGGCCAAAAGAGGAACCTATACCTCCTAAAATTGATCTTGGGGACCTCTGTCCTATTAAATTTAGCCTTTTTGATTACTTTTGCTTGCCTCAAAGAAAACTTGCTGCAGAACATAGAGAATATGAAATTAGTTTCACCGATCTATCTTATTACTATGGCAATACCTAGATCTATCCTCGCTTTTATGCGTAGCTAGGGGCGTTAAACGATAGCGCTTGTTGGGAGGCAACCCAATTTTATTTTTACTCCTTGCTTTTTGCTCCTGTTTAGTAATAAATAAATTATTTAGCCTCTGTATTGGTTGTGTTTTTTTGTGTTTAATTAGTGTTTGTGCCAAGTAGAACCGTTGGGAAGACTTGGGGAAAGTCTTGTTGAACTTACTGTAAAAAACCAGAAACTTTAGCGCTCACGAGAACTGCTGTAATTTTTATTTGCAGAGTGCTATTTAGTTAATTTTTTTTGCAGATGATTAATAGATAAATTCCTCACGTTCAGAAATTTATTTTAGAATTTTGGGGTTCCAGATATTGCGCTAGCTACAGATTACTACAGACTGTTCTGTTTTGACAGATTCTGTTTTTCGTATGTTGTTTGCTTATTTTGATGAATCTATGGTTACTAAAATAGTTTATAATCCATAGAGAAGTTGGAATACAGTAGGTTTAACACCAATATAAATAAAGAATGAGTTCATTACAGTACCTTGAAGTGGTTTTTTGTTTTCTTTCGCTAACGGAGCTCACGAGTTTTCTACTTTAAGTTTTGTGTTGTGAAGTTTTCAAGTTTTGGGTGAATTCTTGTGATGGATTATGGAACAAGGAGTGGAAAGAGCCTAAGCTTGGTGATGACCATGGCACCCCAAAGATAATCCAAGGACACCAAAAGTCAAATCTTGGGGATGCCCCGGAAGGCATCCCCTCTTTCGTCCACTCCCATCGGTAATTTACTTGGAGCTATATTTTTATTCACCAACATGATATGTGTTTTGCTTGGAGCGTCTTGTATTATTTGTGTCTTTGGTTGTTAGTGTGCCACAATCATCCTTTCTGTACACACCTTTTGAGAGAGCCATACATGAATTAGAATTTGATAGAATACTCTATGTGCTTCACTTATATCTTTTTGAGCTTAGTAGTTTTGCTCTATGTGCTTCACTTATATCTTTTGAGCGTTATAATTTTGCTCTATGTGCTTCACTTAGATCTTTTAGAGCATGGTGGTGGATTTGTTTTAAAGAAACTATTGATCTCTCATGCTTCACTTAAATTATTTTGAGAGTCTTAATAGCATAATAACATGCTTGGTATTCAAGATTTGTGAACCTTTCTTTTGAGTGTGTTGAATACTAAGAAAAGTTGGATGCTTGATAATTGTTTTGAGATATGGAGGTAGTAATATCAAAGTCATGCTAGTAGAGTAATTGTGAATTTGAGAAGTGCTTGAGTTAAAGTTTGCAAGTCCCGTAGCATGCACGTATGGTAAACGTTATGCAACAAATTTGAAACATGAGGTGTTATTTGATTGTCCTCCTTATGAGTGGCGGTCGGGGAAGAGCGATGGTCTTTTCCTACCAATCTATCCCCCTAGGAGCATGTGCGTAATACTTTGGTTTTTTATGGCTTGTAGATTTTTGCAATAAATATATGAGTTCTTTATGACCAATGTTGAGTCCATGGATTATAAGCACTCTCACCCTTCCATCATTGCTAGCCTCTACGGTACCGTGCATTGCCCTTTCTCACATAGAGAGTTCGTGCAAACTTCGCTGGTGCATCCAAACCCCGTGATATGATACGCTCTATCACACATAAACCTCCTTATATCTTCCTCAAAACAGCCACCATACCTACCTATTATGGCATTTCCATAGCCATTCCGAGATATATTGCCATGCAACTTTCCACCATTCCGTTCATCATGACACACATCATCATTTTCATATTGCTTTGCATGATCATGTAGTTGACATCGTATTTGTGGCAAAACCACCGTTCATAATTTTTCATACATATCGCTCTTGATTCATCGCAATCCCGGTACACCGCCGGAGGCATTCATATAGAGTCATACTTTGTTCTAGTATCGAGTTGTAGTCATTGAGTTGTAAATAAATAGAAGTGTGATGATCATAATTAATAGAGCATTGTCATTAAAAAAAGAGAAAGGCCAAATAAAAAAAAGTAGAAGGCCCAAAAAAAGAAAATAAATAAAAAGGGGCAATCCTACTATTCCTTTTTTCCACACTTGTGCTTCAAAGTAGCACCATATTCTTCATATAGCGAGTCTCATATATTGTGCTTCAAAGTAGCACCATGTTTTTCATAGAGAGTCTCTTGAGTTATCACTTTCATATACTAGTGGGAATTTTCATTATTGAACTTGGCTTGTATATTCCAACAATGGGCCTCCTCAAGTGCCCTAGGTCTTCATGAGCAAGCAAGTTGGATGCACACCCACTTAGTTTCTTTTGATGAGCTTTCATACATTTATAGCTCTAGTGCATCTGTTGCATGGCAACCCCTACTCCTTGCATTAACATCAATCGATGGGCATCTCCATAGCCCATAGATTAGCCTCGTTGATGTGAGACTTTCTCCTTTTTGTCTTCTCCACATAACCCCCATCATTATATTCTATTCCACCCATAGTGCTATATCCATGGCTCGCGCTCATGTATTGCGTGAAAGTTTATGAGTTTGAAATTATTAAGGTATGAAACAATTGCTTGGCTTGTCATTGGGGTTGTGCATGATGAGAACATTCTTGTGTGACGAAAATGGAGCATGACTAAACTATATGATTTTGTAGGGATGAACTTTCTTTGGCCATGTTACTTTAAGAAAACATAATTGCTTTGTTGGTTTGCTTGAAGTATTATTATTTTTATGTCAATATGAACTTTTGTCTTGAATCTTCCTAATCTAAATATTCATACCACAATTAAGAAGATTTGCATTGAAATTATGCCAAGTAGCACTCCGCATCAAAAATTCTCTTTTTATCATTTACCTACTCGAGGACGAGCAGGAATTAAGCTTGGGGATGCCTGATACGTCTTCAACGTTTCTATAATTTTTGATTGCTCCATGCATATTATCTACTGTTTTGGACTATATTGGGCTTTATTTTCCACTTTTATATTATTTTTTGGACTAACCTATTAACCGGAGGCCCAGCCTAAAATTGCTGTTTTTTGCATATTTCAGTGTTTCGAAGAAACGGAATATCAAACGGAGTCCAAACGGAATAAAACCTTCGGGAACGTGATTTTCTCACCGAACGTGATCCAGGAGACTTGGACCCTACTCCAAGGAGTTAAAAGAGGCAGTCACGAGGGTGGGGGCGCCCCCCCTAGGTCGTGCCCCCTGCCTCGTTGTAACGCCCCGGATATAACTTTCCCAATTTGTACTCCAACTCTTGCCGTTTCCGGCGTTAAGTTATATCTATTTCTCGGGTTCGGGTCTTTGTCTCCGTGTGTTGTTTTCGTTTTCATGCATCTCATATCATGTCATCATGTGCATTGCTTTTGCATACGTGTTCATCTCATGCATTCGAGCATTTTCCCCGTTGTCCATTTTGCATTCCGGCGCTCCGTTCTCCTCCGGTGGCCATTTCTAGTTTTCTTTCGTGTGTGGGGATTAAACATTTCCGGATTGGACCGAGACTTGCCAAGCGGCCTTGGTTTACTACCGGTAGGCCGCCTGTCAAGTTTCGTGTCATTTGGACTTCGTTTGATACTCCAACGGTTAACCGAGGGACTGAAAAGGCCTCATGTGTGTTGCATCCCAACACCCCTCCAATTTGGCCCAAAACCCACCAAACTCTGCTCCATGTCCTAGAGCGTTCGATCACGATCGTGTGGCCAAAAACCGCACCTCATTTGAACTCTCCTAGCTCCCCCTATGCCTATAAATACACCCCCTCCAAAAATTCGCGGATCCCCTTCCTCTAACCCTATAAAAAAAACTCCATCCGCCGCCGCCGGACAAAAATCCAGGCAGCGGACGTGTCCGCCCGCTCCGCCGGACCTATCGGGTGACGCCATGTGTCCCGAGTGGGAGCCCCACTTCGCCGCGCCGCCGCCCGGCCCGCTCGGCCCGCGGGAGGGCCCCCGAGGCCCACTTCGCCCGGCCTCCTGGCCCGCAGGAC
>NC_041380.1:194979041-194997378 GCF_002162155.2 Triticum dicoccoides
AGCGCGCCGCCCCGCGCCGTCCTCCTCCACGCCGGCGCCGCCCCGGGCCTCTCCTCCCCTCCAGCAAGCCGCCGGCCTCCTCCCCCGTCGATTCCGGCGAACAGGAACAGTGACTCCGGCGTGCTCCGAAAACCGTGCAGATCTGGATCTGGATAAAAAATATCTCGGTTGACTTTCTCCTCCGAACCCTAATTTTTATGCCTACTTTGACCAGTGATAACTTTGCATCCGTAGCTCCGATTTGGGGATATAGTATATCAAAATGTTTGCCTCGATGAGTACATCATTTCATTCTATTGCATCATTTTCATTTGAGTTCATCTTGATGCCCGAAATGCTGTTAGAAGATGCCTTCATGAGTTAATTGTCAGATCTGCTAATTCATCTTAGACTTTTGTCATTTTTGCCATGATTATTGTGTGCATGATATGCCTGTGAGTCCTTCATGTGTTTTGTTAAGGATTTTGTCTTATTTCCAGAGGTGCAACCATGCATTTTTAGGATGTGTGTGGTGACTTGTGCAAGCTTGCAAAGTGAGGCACCCGGTAAATCTGTTTTCAGGGACTTAGTTGTTTTCACTAAGTCTGGGATTATTTAGTTCATGATGCCATATGTTCAGCTTGTTTCCTAGTGATCCGTGCCTCTTTTGAGGATGATCAGTAAAGGACTTTTGTTAATCATGTTATGCTCTATCCATCCATGTCTTTGTTTGCAATTATGGAGCATCCTAGCTTGAGTCAATCGAGCTCTACTTTTGCTTCGTGGTGAATCTGGGCAGATCGTCAACTCGTTTGCGATTTTGCCGGCGTCGTTGTGGATGATCCGTGCATGATATACCATTGTTCTTGCCGTGTCTAGCTTGTATTTTGTGCCTTCTTAATGAATGTATGCTTGCCTTGCCATGACTTGCACCGTAGTTAGTGCATCGAGCTCGTTTACATGCCTTCGTGAGTTATATTTCAGCATGTCTCAGTTTTCACTAAGTCTAAAAACTGATTGTGTTTTAGCTATGTTTGTGTGCCCGTTAGTAAATTTTGCGAACCCTTTTGGCCCCAGGTCACTTTGGGTATTTTGTTAAGCTTGTTTAGTAGCTCCATGCCATGTTCTTACTTGCCTTAATTAGATCATGTATCATGTTGTTTTGCTGCTCCAAAGAGGGCTTCGTGATCTGAAATTTCAGACAAGTGTTAATTTCACTAAGTCTGAGATCTGTTTTGGATTTGCGTTTTTGCCATGCTTGTTTGAACCTCATAATGGATGAATTGGTCGTGGCTCAGTGCTAGTCTTTTGTTAAGCATCTTGTGTGCATCCCTGCCATGTATTTTGTTGTCATGTTTGGTGGCTGTAGCATGTTCATTTCATTTCATTTAGATGCCTACTTGCTGTAAATCGCAGACCGGTGTCATTCTTAAAACGCTTGCCATTTCCAAACCGTAACTCCGATTCCGGCGTTCTTTATATCGTTTTCAAGCGATTTCATCTCATCTTTCCAGTGGCACCCTTGTAATTCCAAGTTGAGGCCAGGTTCATGCATTTCCTGTCTTATCTTGCATTTTGCATCCCGCATCGCATCCCGCATAGCATAGCATCATTGCATCATATCGCTTGATCCTTGCACATGGTTGATTGTGTCCTTGCTGCTTGTTTGTCTTGTTTGGGTAGAGCCGGGAGACGAGTTCGCTACCGAGGAGCCCATTGAGTTTGCTTGTGAGGATCCAGTCAAGTCTGACAACTATGCAGGCAAGATGATCATACCCTCGAAATCACTACTATCTTTGCTATGCTAGTTTGCTCGCTCTTTTGCTATGCCATTGCTACGATGCCTACCACTTGCTTGTAAGCCTCCTAAATTTCCATGTTGAACCTCTAACCCACCATGTCCTAGCAAACCGTTGATTGGCTATGTTACCGCTTTGCTCAGCCCCTCTTATAGCGTTGCTAGTTGCAGGTGAAGTTTGGAGGCCGTTCCTTGTTGGAGCATCTTTTATTTACTTGTTGGGATATCATTATATTATCTTGCTATCTTAATGCATCTATATACTTGGTAAAGGGTGGAAGGCTCGGCCTCTCGCCTAGTGTTTTGTTCCACTCTTGCCGCCCTAGTTTCCGTCATATCGGTGTTATGTTCCCAGATTTTGCGTTCCTTACGCGGTTGGGTTATAATGGGAACCCCTTGATAGTTCGCCTTTATTAAAGCTATTCCAGCAATGCCCAACCTTGGTTTTGCCATTCGCCACCTAGCCTCTTTTTCCCTTGGGTTACCGGAGCCCAAGGGTCATCTTATTTTAAGCCCCCCCCGGACCAGTGCTCCTCTGAGTGTTGGTCCGACCGAGTAGACTGTGGGGCCACCTCGGGGCAACTTGAGGGTTGGTTTTACTCGTAGGATGTCTCATCTGAGTGTGCCCTGAGAAAGAGATATGTGCAGCTCCTATCGGGATTTGTCGGCACATTCGGGCGGTATTGCTGGTCTTATTTTAACCTGTCGAAGTGTCTTGAATTACCGAGATACCGAGTCTGATCAGAACATCTTGGGAGGAGGTCTATTCCTTCGTTGACCATGAGAGCTTGTCATGGGCTAAGTTGGGACTCCCTTGCAGGGATTGAACTTTCGAAAGTTGTGCCCGCGGTTATGGGCAGATGGGAATTTGTTAATGTCCGGTTGTAGATAACTTGAACCTTAACTTCATTAAAATGAATCAACTGAGTGTGTTACCGTGATGGCCTCTTCTCGGCGGAGTCCGGGAAGTGGACACGGTGTTGGAGTAATGTTTGCGCAGGTTGTTCCTCTAGTTTTTCACGCTCGCGCTTTGCCTCATCTTCTCGCTCTCTTTTGTGAATAAGATAGCCACCATATATGCTAGTCGCTTACTGTAGCTCCACATATATTTTGCCTTACCCTTCCTATAAGCTTAAATAGTCTTGATCGCGAGGGTGCGAGATTGCTGAGTCCCTGTGGCTCACAGTTACTATAACTCCAGATGCAGGTCCAGGTGATTCCGCTCCAGGTGACGAGTACGAGCTCAAGTGGGAGTTCGACGAAGACTCTCAGCGATACTATGTTTCCTTTCCCGATGATCAGTAGTGGTGCCCAGTTGGGGGTGAACGGGACCGTTGTCGCATGTTGGGTTCTCTTTTATTTTGGCGCCGTAGTCGGGCCATGAGTGTTTGGATGATGTATTGTTATTTATGTACTTGATTGACGGGGCGAGTGTAAGCCAACTATGTTATCTCCCCTTTATTATTCATATTACATGGGATGTTGTGAAGATTGCCTAACTTGCGACATATGCCTTCCATGCGATTATGTCTCTAAGTCGTGCCTCGACACGTGGGAGCTATAGTCGCATCGAGGGTGTTACAAGTTGGTAATCAGAGCCTTCCCCGACCTTAGGAGCCCCATTGCTTGATCGTTTTTAGCAGCCGAGTTGTGTCTAGAAAAAAAATGTTTTGAGTCTTTAGGAATTATATATCGGAGAGATTAGGAATTCTTTTTACTTCCCAGTCTCCTCATCGCTCTGGTAAGGCATCCTGACGTAGAGTTTTGACTCTTCTCTTCTTAAATTTCACTAAAAAAAATTTAGGATCACGCGAGTATCTTAGAATTGTTCCGATGGCTTATGATGAGAATACTGTCTTGGTGCCTCCTGTCAGGGGTTTAGTGGAAGTGTCCTGGGGAGTTGAGCTCTGAGGTGTTGTCATCATAATTTTATCGTTGCAATTCTGGAATACTTGAGATATTTTCGCCGATATCGAAAATCTCTTTTATGCAGTTCTTGGTGAGATAACCTCGACGCCACCCAGTACTGGGGCGGGAGTTCGGGAGTATTTCCATAACTTGTATAACGGATGCTTTTCGAAGGTTGAGGTAGATGGTTTCCGAAGGTTTCTTGGTTATGTGTTGAAGGATGGATACAGCTGGATGTAGGATTTGCTAGTTTGGGTGAGATATTATGCTTCCCCTGTATCCCCAACACCTGATTGCATAACCGGAAAGGTTCGGAAGTTTCATAGGTGGGAATTCTCGTAGCTCTAGTTCTTCTTCCACGGATATTGGTTTGAGATTGGGATTTCTTACCGATTATTCGTTCTCGAGCCGTATCTAGTTGTTTTACTTATTCTACCTTTATTCTTCGTGGCTTCTCAATTTATGGATATGTGACCATTTCAAGAGGAATGCATTCGTTCATTTTGTTCGGATGTGAAGACTATATGTTGCAATTTTCATTCCGTTGGATTCAGCTTCAATATTTATCTATCAATGTGCTAATGGTGGTCAACCTCTTCAGGATGGCTCCTCCAACGCGCACGACTCCGAATACTGATCCGCCACCACCTCCACCTCCTCCGGAGGCATGGCAAGCTGTGATGGCCGCAACCAATGCAAACACACAGATGATCATGCAAATTCTCCAAGAGCGCAATCAAGGCAGTCAAGGGAATCAAGGCAGCAATCAGAGTCACTTTGCTACACTCAACCAGTTTCTTGCTAACGGGCCAAAGACTTTCAGCAATTGTGTTGAGGCAACCGATGCTAACGATTGGCTTGTGGATCTGTGTAAGCATTTCGAGTGCAGTAACATCAGGCTTGAGGACTTTGTTAAGTTCGCTTCCTTCCAACTCAAAGATCAAGTTGCAGAATGGTTCCAGCAGTACAAGGATTCCAGAGGTGGACGTGTTATCACTTGGGATGATTTCCGTCGAGATTTCCGAGCTCATCATATTCCGCAGAGCGTGGTTGAAAGCAAGCGTGAGGAATTCCACAATCTGAAGCAAGGCTCTTTGTCTGTCTATGACTACAACAAGTTGTTCCAGAAGCTTGCCCGCTTTGCCAAGCAGGACGTGCCTGATGAAAAGAGCATGATATATCAGTTCAGGGGTGGTCTCAGAGAAGATATCCAGCTCGCTCTTGTTCTCTTTGAGCCCTTGAGATACGATGAGTTCTACAACATGGCACTGAAGTAAGAGGCTCTTTGTCTCTGTGTGTTGTTTTCGTTTTCATGCATCTCATATCATGTCATCATGTGCATTGCTTTTGCATACGTGTTCATCTCATGCATTCGAGCATTTTCCCCGTTGTCCGTTTTGCATTCTGGCGCTCCGTTCTCCTCCGGTGGCCATTTCTAGCTTTCTTGGTTTACTACCGGTAGGCCGCCTGTCAAGTTTCGTGTCATTTGGACTTCGTTTGATACTCCAACGGTTAACCGAGGGACTGAAAAGGCCTCGTGTGTGTTGCAGCCCAACACCCCTCCAATTTGGCCCAAAACCCACCAAACTCTGCTCCATGTCCTAGAGCGTTCGATCACGATCGTGTGGCCGTAAACCGCACCTCATTTGGACTCTCCTAGCTCCCCTATGCCTATAAATACACCCCCCTCAAAAAATTCGTGGATCCCCTTCCTCTAACCCTATAAAAAAACTCCATCCGCCGCCGCCGGACAAAAACCGGGCAGCGGACGTGTCCGCCCGCTCCGCCGGACCTATCGGGTGATGCCACGTGTCCCGAGCAGGAGCCCCACTTCGCCGCGCCGCCGCCCGGCCCGCCCGGCCCGCTCGGCCCGCGGGAGGGCCCCCGAGGCCCACTTCGCCCGGCCTCCTCGCCCGCAGGACGCCGCCGCCCGGCTCCCACCGCCTCCCTCGGCTCCGGTGGCCGGCGCCACCGGGCCGCCATTTCCGGCCACCCGAGCCGGCCAGCTCCTCCGCCGCCTCGCCGATCCACCGCCACCTCCACGCCGCCGTCCCTCCGGCGAGCGCGCCGCCCCGCGCCGTCCACCTCCACGCCGGCGCCGCCCCGGGCCTCTCCTCCCCTCCGGCAAGCCGCCGGCCTCCTCCCCCATCGATTCCGGCGAACAGGAACAGTGACTCCGGCATGCTCCGAAAACCCTGCAGATCTGGATCTGGAAAAAATATCTCGGTTAACTTTCTCCTTCGAACCCTAACTTTTATGCCTACTTTGACCAGTGATAACTTTGCATCCGTAGCTCCGATTTGGGGATATAGTATATCAAAACATTCGCCTCGACGAGTACATCATTTCATTCCATTGCGTCATTTTCATTTGAGTTCATCTTGATACCCGAAATGCTGTTAGAAGAGGCCTTCATGAGTTAATTGTCAGATCTGCTAGTTCATCTTAGACCTTTGTCATTTTTGCCATGATTATTGTGTGCATGATATGCCTGTGAGTCCTTCATATGTTTTGTTAAGGATTTTGTCTTCTTTCCAGAGGTGCAACCCATGCATTTTTAGGATGTGTGTGGTGACTTGTGCAAGCTTGCAAAGTGAGGCACCCGGTAAATCTGTTTTCAGGGACTTAGTAGTTTTCACTAAGTCTGGGATTATTTAGTTCATGATGCCATATGTTCAGCTTGTTTCCTAGTGATCCGTGCCTCTTTTGAGGATTATCAGTAAATGAGTTTTGTTAATCATGTTATGCTCTATCCATCCATGTCTTTTTTTGCAATTATGGAGTATCCTAGCTCTACTTTTACTTCATGGTGAATCTGGGCAGATCGTCAACTCGTTTGCGATTTTTCCAGCGTCGTTGTGGATGATCTGTGCATGCTATACCATTGTTCTTGCCGTGTTTAGCTTGTATTTTTGACTTATTAATGGATGTATGCTTGCCTTGCCATGACTTGCACCGTAGTGAGTGCATTGAGCTCGTTTACATGCCTTCGTGAGTTATATTTCAGCATGTCTCAGTTTTCACTAAGTCTGAAAACTGATTGTGTTTTAGCTATGTTTGTGTGCCCGTTAGTATATTTTGTGAACCCTTTTGGCCCCAGGTCTTTGGGTCTTTTGTTAAGCTTGTTGAGTAGCTCCATGCCATGTTCTTACTTGCCTTAATCAGGTCATGTATCATGTTGTTTTGCTGCTCCGAAGAGCGTTTCATGATCTGAAATTTCAGACAAGTGTTAATTTAAGTCTGAGATCTGTTTTGCATTTGCGTTTTTGCCATGCTTGTTTGAACCTCATAATGGATGAATTGGACGTGGCTCAGTGCTAGTCTTTTGTTAAGCATCTTGTGTTCATCCCTGTCATGTATTTGGTTGTCATGTTTGATGGCTGTAGCATGTTCATTTCATTGCATTTAGATGCCTACTTGCTATAAATCGCAGACCGGTGTCATTCTTAAAACGCTTGCCATTTCCAAACCGTAACTCCGATTCCGGTGTTCTTTATATCATTTTCAAGCGATTTCATCTTATCTTTCCAGTGGCACCCTTGGAATTACAAGTTGAGGCCAGGTTCATGCATTTCCTGTCTTATCTTGCATTTTGCATCTCGCATCGCATCCCGCATAGCATATCATCATTGCATCATATCGCTTGATCCTTGCACGTGGTTGATTGTGTCCTTGCTGCTTGTTTGTCTTGTTTGGGTTGAGCCGGGAGACGAGTTCGCTACCGAGGAGACCGTTGAGTTTGCTTGTGAGAATCCAGTCAACTCTGACAACTGTGCAGGCAAGATGATCATACCCTCGAAATCACTACTATCTTTGTTATGCTAGTTTGCTCGCTCTTTTGCTATGCCATTGCTACGATGCCTACCACTTGCTTGTAAGCCTCCTAAATTGCTATGTTGAACCTCTAACCCACCATGTCCTAGCAAACCGTTGATTGGCTATGTTACCGCTTTGCTCAACCCCTCTTATAGCGTTGCTAGTTGCAGGTGAAGTTTGGAGGCCGTTCCTTGTTGGAGCATCTTTTATTTACTTGTTGGGATATCATTATATAATCTTACTATCTTAATGCATCTATATACTTGGTAAAGGGTGGAAGGCTCGGCCTCTCGCCTAGTGTTTTGTTCCACTCTTGCCGCCCTAATTTCTGTCATATCGGTGTTATGTTCCCGGATTTTGCATTCCTTATGCGGTTGGTTTATAATGGGAACCCCTTGATAGTTCGCCTTGATTAAAGCTTTTCCAGTAATGCCCAACCTTGGTTTTACCATTCGCCACCTAGCCTCTTTTTCCCTTGGGTTACCGGAGCCCAAAGGTCATCTTATTTTAAACCCCCCCCCCCGGGCCAGTGCTCCTCTGAGTGTTGGTCCCACCGAGTAGACTGCGGGGCCACCTCGGGGAAACTTGAGGGTTGGTTTTACTCGTAGGATGTCTCATCTGAGTGTGCCCTGACAAAGAGATATGTGCAGCTCCTATCGGGATTTGTCGGCATATTCGGGCGGTATTGCTGGTCTTGTTTTAACCTGTCGAAGTGTCTTGAATTACCGAGATACCGAGTCTGATCGGAACGTCTTGGGAGGAGGTCTATTCCTTCGTTGACCGTGAGAGCTTGTCATGGGCTAAGTTGGGACTCCCCTGCAGGGATTGAACTTTCGAAAGTCGTGCCCGCGGTTATGGGCAGATGGGAATTTGTTAATGTCCGGTTGTAGATAACTTGAACCTTAATTTAATTAAAATGAATCAACTGAGTGTGTTACCGTGATGGCCTCTTCTCGGCGGAGTCCGGGAAGTGGACACGGTGTTGGAGTAATGTTTGCGCAGGTTGTTCCTCTAGGTTTTCACGCTCGCGCTTTGCCTCCTCTTCTCCCTCTCTTTTGCGAATAAGATAGCCACCATATATGCTAGTCGCTTGCTGCAGCTCCACATATATTTTGCCTTACCCTTCCTATAAGCTTAAATAGTCTTGATCGCGAGGGTGCGAGATTGCTGAGTCCCTGTGGCTCACAGTTACTATAACTCCAGATGCAGGTCCAGGTGATTCCGCTCCAGGTGACGAGTACGAGCTCAAGTGGGAGTTCGACGAAGACTCTCAGTGATACTATGTTTCCTTTCCCGATGATCAGTAGTGGTGCCCAGTTGGGGGTGAACGGGACCGTTGTCGCATGTTGGGTTCTCTTTTATTTTGGCGCCGTAATCGGGCCATGAGTGTTTGGATGATGTATTGTTATTTATGTACTTGATTGACGTGGCGAGTGTAAGCCAACTATGTTATCTCCCCTTTATTATTCATATTACATGGGATGTTGTGAAGATTGCCTAACTTGCGACATATGCCTCCCATGCGATTATGTCTCTAAGTCGTGCCTCGACATGTGGGAGCTATAGTCGCATCGAGGGTGTTACACTCGTGGGCCCCTTGGTGCTCCACCGATGTACTCCTTCCTCCTATACATACCTACGTACCCCCAAACGATCAGAACAGGAGCCAAAAACCTAATTCCACCACCGCAACTTTCTGTATACATGAGATCCCATCTTGGGGCCTGTTCCGGAGCTCCGCCGGAAGAGGGACGTCATCACGGAGGGCTTCTACATCATCATAGCCCCTCCGATGAAGTGTGAGTAGTTTACCTCAGACCTTCGGGTCCATAGTTAGTAGCTAGATGGCTTGTTCTCTCTTTTTGGATCTCAATACAAAGTTCTCCCCCTCTCTCGTGGAGATCTATTCGATGTAATCTTCTTTTTGCGGTGTTTTTTGTCAAGACCGATGAATTGTGGGTTTATGATCAAGTCTATCTATGAATAATATTTGAATCTTCTCTGAATTCTTTTATGCATGATTGGTTATCTTTGCAAGTCTCTTCGAATTATCCGTTTGGTTTGGCCAACTAGATTGGTAGTTCTTGCCATGGGAGAAGTGCTTAGCTTTGGGTTCGATCTTGCGGTGTCCTTTCCCAGTGACAGAAGGGGCAGCAAGGCACGTATTGCATCGTTGCCATCGAGGATAACAAGATGGGGTTTATTTCATATTGCATGAATTTATCTCTCTACATCATGTCATCTTGCTTAAAGCGTTACTCTGTTTTTAACTTAATACTCTAGATGCATGCTGGATAGCGGTCGATGAGTGGAGTAATAGTAGTAGATGCAGAATCGTTTTGGTCTACTTGTCATGGACATGATGCCTATATACATGATCATGCCTAGATATTCTCATAACTATGCTCAATTCTGTCAATTGCTCAACAGTAATTTGTTCACCCACCGTAGAATACTTATGCTCTTGAGAGAAGCCACTAGTGAAACCTATGGCCCTGGGTCTATTCTCATCATATCAATCTCCATCACTTTAATATTTCTTTGCTATTTACTTTGCCTTTTACTTTTTACTTTGCATCTTTACACCAAAAATACCAAAAATATTATATCTATCAGATCTCACTCTCGTAAGTGACCATGAAGGGATTGACAACCCTAATCCCGTTGGTTGCGAGTAGCTATCGTTTTGTGCAGGTACGAGGGACTTGAGCGTGGCCTCCTACTAGATTGATACCTTGGTTCTCAAAAACAGAGGGAAATACTTACGCTACTCTGCTGCATCATCCCTTCCTCTTTGGGGAAATCCAAAGCAAGCTCAAGAGGTAGCACCCCGACAAACCTGCAAATCACACCCACAGAGAATGTCGGGTCTTCAAGCAGGCCGGTAAGCTAAACGCCGAACACAAAGGGGAAGAGACACCAAGCGAAGAAGAGGATGAACCTCGCCAGCAAAGCACCGGAGGACAGAAAAAGTTCCCACCAAAGGTTAAAACGGTAAACATGATCCATGTGACGAAGAGGAGAAGCAAGCATACACTCCGAGATACACGCGCCATAGAGCCCGTCACCCCTAGGCTCAACCCTTGGTTGGCCTGCCCGATCACTTTTGATCATTGGGATCATGCGACAAGTATCCGGCACGAAGGACTGGCGGCCTTGGTGTTAGACCCAATAATAAACGTGTACCATTTCACACGAGTCCTCATGGACGGCGTCAGTGATCTAAACCTGATATATCAGGACACAGTCCGCAAAATGGGGATAAAATTGACACAAATAAGCCACAGTAATACTACCTTCAAGGGAGTAATACCAGGCCAAGAGGTCCGCTGTACGGGCTCTCTAGTGCTAGAGGTCATATTCGGTTCTCCCGATAACTTCCGAAGCGAAAGGTTAACTTTCCACGTCGCTCCATTCCGAAGTGGTTATCAAGCACTACTCGGAAGAGCGGCTTTCGCTCGTTTTAATGCAATACCGCATTATGCTTTTCTCCAGCTTAAGATGCCCGGTCCACGTGGCATCATCACAGTTAGCAGAAATACCGAACATTTTTTACGTGTGGAAGAGGATGCGGCGGCTTTAACAGCCGCGAACTAGACGGCCTCACCAACCAGGAAAAGTGACAGGTCGTCAAGACCACGGACACGGTTAGACGAGTCTGGCGTTTCACCACATTTACATGAGATTGGTTTAATGATCAAACCCTCATAGATGATACCAAGGGCTTCCCGCGTGTAATTAGGGCCAGCCCGGCTCAACTTAACTTCTCCTGAATTTTGATAGTTCATTGATAATAACCAATTCTTCCTTCTTTTTTTGGCACAACAACTTTCACATAAGTTCTTTCCTTTTACAGATGACAATCATGCTAGACCCATCCAGGACACGGCACAACGGAGACACAGGCGCAGACGTGCAGCAGGGACCCGCCAAAGGTTTCTTTTTACATTAAGACCCTGTGTAAACCTTTTTTACTGTCTCTTGTTGCTCACATCCTTCGGATACTCCACACAACTGAGAAGGATGCTGAGGTTATTGGCATGTGGCCACGTCAGGATATTGCACATACCTGGACACATGGGGTTTATTATTAAGGGCATTGTTTAGCCCGGTATATGTTATAAAGACCGAACACCTTAGGGAGTGTTCGGCGTCGTGAGTTTGGCCCTATATGCATCAGCTCCGAATCATGTCTTCGATCAAATGTTGGGTTTGCCCGGCTCCCACGTTTTGGTACCTAACGTTCCGTTATATCGGCTAAGGTAGCACTGGGAGAACTACTGCGATTGTGCCCTGGTTCGTCCGGATGAGCACCTCAGTAGAGAAAGCCGAAAACTGACTGTCATGGTATAGCGAGGGACTGGTCAACCACTCGATGACTCAGCGGAATCTTCAGGATTCCTCTGCATTAACGAAGGGCCGTTTCCAGGTCATGTATGTACGCGCCCCGTATTCGGACAAGCGCAGAAGTAGCAGGGGCTATATAGTAGCCCCACCATCAAACTCCTATGGCTAAGTGAAAGTGTTAAAGCAATATAGTTTGATTGCCTCGTTCACTGCGCTACCACCTACTTAATGGACCAAGATGTTGGATCAAGTGTCGATTCGCGTTTTCTGCAAACACCCCCGCATTATATGTGTGGGGGAGGAAGCTGACGACTGCAAACTTTTAGGTTATATACATATATACATAAACGGCCGCACAGGAGGCATCATAGTACTTTTGGGCAAAAGTATAAGGGCCTATTTGGGACTGCTCCGCTTCACAAAATCCGGTTTCGCTCTACTAAATTCACTTTGGAGCAGTTTCATCTAGAACTTCTAGTATTACCAAAGAGAATGTTTGGCTGCCATCTAGCTCCAGCTTCAAGAATGAGGAATTTGGTGGAAAGGATCTATTTGATTGGTTGAGGGGGAGAAACGAAGGGGTATCCACTTACTGGTGGCAGTGGTGGGTAATTTCCACCCAACTCTAGCTTCTAGAGTTTTTTGGAGCACCCCCTGAAGAGCTTCATAAAAAACTGGGAGTTGTACCCCAGAATCTAGTTTTTTGCGGAGCGGCATATCATGGAGCTACCCCGTTTGGCTTGTGTTTTCTGGAGCAGAGCTGAATTTTGAGTAGAGAAGTCCCAAACAAGCTCTAAATACAGCCTTGATAACTCAATAAAACATTACTTTTACAATGGAAGTACATGTCACTAGAACATAATATTCTTCGAGCATTGAGCCTCTATCAAATGAGCGCCTTCAAGAACTTCTTCAAAGTAGTGCTCGGCAGCCACTCGGCCTACGGCCGAACCCTGTGTCGCAACAGTGGTGGCCTCCATCTCCGCCCAGTATGTCTTGGCACGGGCAAAGGCCATCCGCGCACCCTCTATGCATGTCGATCTCTTCATAGCATCGATGCGCGGCATAGCACCAAGGAATTGTTGCACTAAACTAAAATAGCTATTCGGCCTTGGCCCTCTCGGCCACAGATGATCCACAACGGACCTCATGGCAAGTCCGGACAACCTATGGAGCTCAGCCCACTCGGCCATTCGCTCATTCAACAGCACCGGACGGACTGGAGCATGAAACTGTGACCAGAACAGCTTTTCCACTTCACGATCTTTCTGATCCTTGAAGTATTCGGTCGCATCAGCAGCACTTGCAGCCAAATCCACGTAAGCATCCGCAGAACTCCATAGTCGGTCAAGAGGAGCATACTACGGATCTCCGAACTTAGTCCACAACAAGAAGGGCTTCTCAGACACGATATCTGCAGCTTGATGCAGCTCCTCCTTCATCACTCTAATTTTGGAGCGGGCTTCCTTGGCAGCTACCAGGGCCTTCTCCAGGTCCGTCGCCCTCGCTCGGCTTTATTCTTCAAGAAGCTGGTAATTGTCAGCGGCATCTTTTAACTCTACAGCCATTTTGGCCATTCTTTCCTTGCTCTCGCAATGCGCGGCCTGTTCGGCCCTCAACTCTTCGGCCGCCTTTAGAGCGGCCGCATTGCTACTCCTTGCTTGTTTCTTGGCTCGGGCCAGCTCCGCCCGAAGGGTCTCCATGGTGGCAGCTCCATATGCAGTCACAACATATTAAAGATACTGGCATCATGCTCCTCTTATTATGTGACAATCACCAGAGAAATCACTTACCCTGTGCCTCGTCAAGCTGCTGGTTGACAAGCATGATATCGGCATCGGCCGCATCAAGTTGCCGCTTTAGCTCGGCAAACCCATCAGTTCGGCTAGCCACTGGAGCCTCAGCCGCCTGCACATAAAGGCAGTCGGGTTATTACCTAGGAATATGATCCTTGGGTTACCGCCATTCTCGACGACAACCAGAGTCTCAGGGGCTACTATCTGCATAGGGCACACCTAACGTGTGCGGTACTACCAAAAACATACCCTATTTCACGTACCTCAAAGCCTTTCAACAGACTCATAAAGGCTTCGTGCAATCCATTTTCAGCGGATGAAATCCTTTCAATTACCGTACCCATCAGTGTACAATGCGCTTCCGAGACGGCCGCTTGCCCCAGAAGATCCTTCAGTGCGTCTGACTGCACACTGTGCGGTTCCGGACCCTTGCTGCCGCTCTCCTTAGGAGCCGGATACTGGGGATTCCGGGTAGCCAAAGGGTTATCCTCTGGCCTCGGCGGATCCGGAGACACCCTCCGCGATGACACTTCAGGATCGCCCGCCTCATGAGGCGGCGTGTCAGGGGGAGGCGTTTCGCTCTCCATCATCTCCGGAAGAAGATCCCCCGAAGACGAACTCTGTCGAGAAGGGCTACGATCCGAACTACAATTTATAAGCATCGGTTATTGTCTTCGGAAGTAAAGTGGGATATTTTCACTATTAGATACTTTTTGATTACTTACAGCTCGGTTGAGGGCTGATCCCCGCGCGGACATTGTGCGGCAAGAATACCCTCCGAGGCAGGACCCTCTCGCGGAGATTTCTTCTCCCGTTTGGAAACCTTAGTTTTCGGATCTTCAGAGGTAGTCCTCTTCCTTCCTCGGGGAGAGAGAATGTCAGATTCTTCCCCTTGGTTATCCTCCCTCGTGGAGGCGCTCATTCCCTCGGTTGGAATAAGTAGCGAATGAGGCCCGCTTTCGCCCTCTTTATTCCCCCTTCATCTTCCTTTAAGGGCACTAGATAAGGTGTCGGCTCGAGCATCTTTTCCAGCACCGGATTGTCCAAGCCCTAAGGAAGGGGGGCCGAACACCTCATCATCTTCACCTTTGTTATCCAGTACTAGTCAAAGAGCGACTCTTCAGAATGATGTCATGATAAATAAAAGGACGGCAGGTTCGGCCATGGGATTACTTACTTGGGAAGCAGGGCGATTGCAGCTCAAACCCACGTCCTCGGAGGTGTCCGGACACTTTATTAGGGGTCCGAAGAACGATTTGTACATCTTTTCGAGCGTCATGCCAAGGAAATGCTGAATAGCTCGCGATCCTTCCGGGTTGAATTCCCACATACGGAGGGGCCGGTGTTTGCAAGGCTGGACTCGATGAACTAGCATAACTTGTGTTACCTTAACCAGACTGAAATCTCTGTCAAAGAGATCTCGAATACGGCTCTACAATATTGGCACGTCCTTTGCTGGACCCCAGCTCAGCCCCCTGCTGATCCATGACATCAGTTCCGGTGGGGGCCCGAGCGAAAGGTGGGGGCGGCTACCCACTTGGCACTTCGGGGAGCTGTGATGTAAAACCACTCCCGCTGCCACAATCCGGACACCTCTGGGAAGGAACCCTCTGGCCATGGAGCATCAGCAATTTTGCTTATTAAAGCACCTCCGCACTCTGTGTGCTACCCCTCGATCATCTTCGGCTTCACATCGAAGGTCTTGAGCCACAGACCGAAGTGAGGGGTAATGCGGAGGAAGGCCTCACATACAACAATAAATAACGAGATGTGAAGAAGGGAGTCCGGGGCTAGATCATGGAAATCCAGCCCATAGTAGAACATAAGAGCCCTGACAAAGGGATGCAGAGTGAGGCCTAGTCCTCGGAGGAAGTGGGAGATGAACACGACACTCTCGGTGGGTTCGGGAGTAGAAACGACCTGCCCTCGGGAAGTGAGTCTATGTGAAATTTCGGCGGTCAAATATCTGGACTCTCTCAGCTTCTTGATGTCCTCCTCTGTTACAAAGGAGGGCATCCACCAACCTTGAAGGTTGGAACCGTACATAGCTGAAGGTCCGAAGCGCCTGACTCGAGCTTTGGGTGTTAGAACTCGAGGCGGGGGAAGGATTCGATTGAGCACGGGAGGGAGAAAGAAAAGTTTTTGTCCTCGTTATAAAGGGGGTGAATATCAAGCGTCCTCCTCACGGCCGTTTGGGACTTGCCTAAAGATCTGGGAGTCATAACAACAGGAACGGTTGGGCTACCCATGTCAGTATTGATGAGAATCCTGTGATAAGGGGAACATGATCTCTGCTTTGACAAGACGTGTCAAGAAAACCCCCTCGCGATATGTGCGGTGCTGGTTGAGAAAAATGGTTTGAATAATGACCGGGCCATGGCGTGATGTCATGTTGTCAAAACATGTCAGCAGATTAGATTTGTGGAAATATCATTCTCTCTACAGTGGTTTGTGGAACTTATTTTTCAGGGTCGGACACTATTCTTGTGTTCAAACTCTTCCATGGAGTATTCAGAGGAGGAACCCGCCTTGCAATGCCGAAGAACAATACTGCGCACCGGACTCATCGTCATTGAAGCCTGGTTCAGGGGCTACTAAGGGAGTCCTGGATTAGGGTGTCTCCGGATAGCCGGACTATATCCTTTGGCCAGACTGTTGGACTATGAAGATACAAGATTGAAGACTTCGTCCCGTGTCCGGATGGGACTCTCCTTGGCATGTAAGGCAAGCTAGGCAAGACGGATATGTAAATCTCCTCCCTTGTAACCGACCTTGTGTAACCCTAGCCCCCTCCGGTGTCTATATAAACCGGAGAGTTTTAGTCCGCAGGATAACATACAATCATACCATAGGCTAGCTTCTAGGGTTTAGCCTCTCTGATCTCGTGGTAGATCAACTCTTGTAATACTCATATCATCAAGAACAATCAAGCAGGACGTAGGGTATTACCTCCATCAAGAGGGCCCAAACCTGGGTAAACATCGTGTCCCCTGCCTCCTGTTACCATACGCCTTAGACGCACAGTTCGGGACCCCCTACCCGAGATCCGCCGGTTTTGACACCGACATTCGCTTTTTCTATCAATTGCTCGACAGTAATTTGTTCACCCACCGTAATACTTATGCTATCTTGAGAGAAGCCACTAGTGAGACCTATGGCCCCCGGGTCTATTCTCCATCATACAAGTTTCCAATCTATTTTATTTTGCAATCTTTACTTTCAATCTATATCATAAAAATACCAAAAATATTTATCTTATTATTATTATCTCTATCAGATTTCACTCTTGCAAGTGGCCGTGAAGGGATTGACAAACCCTTTATTGCATTGGTTGCGAGGTTCTTATTTGTTTGTGTAGGTACAAGGTGACTCGCATGTGGTCTCCTACTGGATTGATACCTTGCTTCTCAAAAACAGAGGGAAATACTTACGCTACTTTGCCGCATCACCCTTCCTCTTCAAGGGAAAACCAATGCATGCTCAAGAGGTAGCAACTACATACGGAGCAAAATGAGTGAATCTACACTCTAAAATATGTCTATATACATCTGTATGTAGTAGTCCATTTGAAATCTCTAAAAAGATATTTAGGAACAAAGGGAGTATATGGGAATTATGCAATGCCATCTTCTTTAGCCAGGCATCATAGACGTGAATCATGCAATGCCAACCTGTTTAGCCAGTCATCGTATATGTGAATTGTATCGTGACATATTTTTTTCATAATGCATTCCATTTGTCAACAATGTTTATACATTCATCTACTCTTCCTGTGCATCATCCATTTGAGTTAGTCATGGGAAAATCTGGAGTGAAAACAAGGTCTTCTGAGCAGTCAGTGCTACTTGTCGATGCAGATTTCTTGTTGGTTACAGATAGCTCCTCAGAGGAGGATTCAGAGATAGATGACCAGTCATATCCCCCTGTAACACCCCGGATATAACTTTCCCAATTTGTACTCCAACTCTTGCCGTTTCCAGCGTTAAGTTATCTTTATTTCCTCGGGTTCGGGTCTTCATCTCCGTGTGTTGTTTTTGTTGTCATGCATCTCATATCATGTCACCATGTGCATTGCATTCGCATACGTGTTCATCTCATGCATTCGAGCTTTTTTCCCGTTGTCCGTTTTTCATTCCGGCGCTTCGTTCTCCTCCGGTGGTCAATTCTAGCTTTCTTTCGTGTGTGGGGATTAAACATTTCCGGATTGGACCGACACTTGCCAAGCGGCCTTGGTTTACTACCGGTAGACCGCCTGTCAAGTTTCGTACCATTTGGACTTCGTTTGATACTCCAACGGTTAACCGAGGGACCGAAAAGGCCTCGTGTGTGTTGCAGCCCAACACCCCTCCAATTTGGCCCAAAACCCACCAAACTCTGCTCCATGTCCTAGAGCGTTCGATCACGATCGCGTGGCCGAAAACCGCACCTCATTTGGACTCTCCTAGCTCCCTCTATGCCTATATATACACCCCCATTCCAAATCTCGGATTCTCTCCCCGTCCAACCCTAAAAAAAACCTCTCCGCCGCCGTCGGACAACGTCCGCACGAGCCGGACGTGTCCGCCCCGCTCCCCCCAGCCTCTCCCGAGCCGCCACCTACCACCGCCGTCGGGCCTGAAGGCCCAAGGCCGGCCCCCGACGCCGCCACCCCGGGCCGCGCCCCGCGCCTCCTTCCGCCGCCGCATCGCCCAAC
>NC_041380.1:194997881-195001205 GCF_002162155.2 Triticum dicoccoides
CCACCGCCGCCTCGCCGGCCCCCCTCCTCCACCTCGAATCTGAGCTCCGGCGAGCTTCCCCAACTCCGGCGGTGAACAGTGCAGGAACCCCGGGGAACCTCGTTCCGCGTGCGATCCAGATCTGAGATCCACTCCACTCGGTTGACTTTTTCCCTCCGAACCCTAATTTTTATGCGAACTTTGACCTGCCGTAACTTTGCATCCTCAGCTCCGATTTGGGCATATAGTATATCAAAATGTTCGCCTCGACGAGTACATCATTTCATTCCATTGCATCATTTTCATTTGAGTTCATCTTGATGCCCGAAATGCTGTTAGAAGAGGGCTTCGTGAGTTAGTTGTCAGATCTGCTAGTTCATCTTAGACTTTTGCCATTTTTGCCATGATTATTGTGTGCATGATATGCGTGTGAGTCCTTCATATGTTTTGTTAAGCATCTTGTTATCTTTCCAGAGGTGCAACCCATGCATTTTTAGGATGTGTGTGGTGACTTGTGCAAGCGTGCAAAGTGAGGCACCCGGTAAATCTGTTTTCAGGGACTTAGTAGTTTTCACTAAGTCTGGGATTATTTAGTTCATGATGCCATATGTTCAGCTTGTTTCCTAGTGGTCCGTGCCTCTTTTGAGGATGATCAGTAAAGGAGTTTTGTTAATCATATTATGCTCTATCCATCCGTGTCTTTGTTTGCATTTTGGAGCACCCTAGCTTGAGTCAATCGAGCTCTACTTTTGCTTCGTTGCGAATCTGGGCAGATCGTCAACTTGTTTGCGATTTTGCCGATGTTATTGTAGTTGACCCGTGCACGCTATGCCATTGTTCTTGCCATGTCTAGCTTGTATTTTGTGCCTTCTTGATGGATGTATGCTTGTCTTGCCATGACTTGCACCGTGGTGAGTGCATCGAGCTCGTAAACATGCCTTCGTGAGTTATGTTTCAGCAAGTCCCAGTTTTCACTAAGTCTGAAAACTGATTATGTTTTTGCTATGTTCGTGTGCTTGTTAGTATATTTTGTGATCCCTTTTGGCTCAAGGTCACTAAGGGACTTTTGTTAAGCTTGTTGAGTAGCTCCATGCCATGTCTTTCTTTGTCATGTTCAGGTCCTGTAGCATGTTGTTTTGTTGCTCCGAAGAGGGCTACATGATCTGAAATTTCAGACAAGTGTTAATTTCACTAAGTCTGAAATCTGTTTTCCATTTGCGTTTTTGCCATGCTTGTTTGACCCTCCTAATGGATGAATGGGCCGTAGCTCAGTGCTAGACTTTTGTTAAGCATCTTGTGTGCATCCCTGCGATGTATTTTGTTGTCATGTTTGGATGTTGTAGCATGTTCATTTCGTTGCATTTAGATGCCTACTTGCTGTAAATCGCAGACTGGTGTCAATTTTGAATCGCTTGCCATTTCCAAACCGTAACTCCGATTCCGTCGTTCTTTATATCGTTTTCAAGAGATTTAGTCCCATCTTTCCATTAGCACACTTGCATTTCCAAGTTGAGGCCAGCTTCATGCATTTCCTGTCATATCTTGCATTTTGCATCCCGCATCGCATCCCGCATAGCATATCATCTTTGCATCGTGTTGTTTGAGTTTGCACGTGGTTGATTGTATTCTTGTTGCTTGTTTGTATCGTTTGGGTAGAGCCGGGAGACGAGTTCGCTAACGAGGAGCCCGTTGAGTTTGCTTTTGAGGATCCAGTCAACTCTGACAACTGTGCAGGCAAGATGATCATACCCTCGAAATCACTACTATCTTTGCTATGCTAGTTTGCTCGCTCTTTTGCTATGCCATTGCTACGATGCCTACCACTTGCTTGAAAGCCTCCTAAATTGCCATGTCAAACCTCTAACCCACCATGTCCTAGCAAACGGTTGATTGGCTATGTTACCGCGTTGCTCAGCCCCTCTTATAGTGTTGCTAGTTGCAGGTGAAGATTGGAGGCCGTTCCTTGTTGGGACATCTTTTATTTACTTGTTGGGATATCATTATATTGCCATGTTATCTTAATGCATCTATATACTTGGTAAAGGGTGGAAGGCTCGGCCTCTCGCCTAGTGTTTTGTTCCACTCTTGCCGCCCTAGTTTCTGTCATATCGGTGTTATGTTCCCGGATTTTTGTGTTCCTTACGCGGTTGGGTTATAATGGGAACCCCTTGATATTTCGTCTTGATTAAAGCTTTTCCAGCAATGCCCAACATTGGTCTTACCATTTGCCACCTAGCCTTTTCTTTCCCTTGGGTTCTGCAGACTCAAGGGTCATCTTATTTTAACCCCCCCCCCCGGGCCAGTGCTCCTCTGAGTGTTGGTCCAAACTAGAGCCCCTTGCAGCGCCACCTCGGGGAAACTCGAGGGCTGGTTTTAGTTGTACGGATTGCTTATCTGAGTGTGCCCTGAGAAAGAGATATGTGCAGCTCCTATCGGGATTTGTCGGCACATTCGAGCGGTGTTGCTGGTCTTGTTTTAACCTGTCGAAGTGTCTTGAATTACCGAGATACCGAGTCTGATCAGAATGTCTTGGGAGGAGGTCTATTCCTTCATTGACCGTGAGAGCTTGTCATGGGCTAAGTTGGGACTCCCCTGCAGGGATTTGAACTTTCGAAAGCCGTGCCCGCGGTTATGGGCAGATGGGAATTTCTTAATGTCCGGTTGTAGATGACTTGAACCTTAATTAATTAAAATGAATCAACTGAGTGTGTTACCGTGATGGCCTCTTCTCGGCGGAGTCCGGGAAGTGGACACGGTGTTGGAGTAATGTTTGCGCAGGCTATTCGCTAGTTTCTCGCTCGTGCCTTGCCTCCTCTTCTCGCTCTCCTTTGCGAATAAGTTAGCCACCATACTTGCTAGTCGCTTGCTGCAGCTCCACTCATATTTTACCTTGCCACACCTATAAGCTTAAATAGTCTTGATCGCGAGGGTGCGAGATTGCTGAGTCCCTGTGGCTCACAGATTACTATTACACCAGATGCAGGGCTTGATGATTCTGCTCCAGGAGACGCGTGTGAGCTCAAGTGGGAGTTCAACGAAGACTCTCAATGATACTACGTTTCCTTTCCCGATGATCAGTAGTGGTGCCCAGTTGGGGTTGATTGGGACCATTGTCGCATGTTGGGTTCTCTTTTATTTTGGCGCCATAGTCGGGCCATGAGTGTTTGGATGATGAAATGTTATTTATGTACTTGATTGACATGGCGAGTGTAAGCCAACTATGTTATCTCCCCTTTTATTATTATTACATGCGATGTTGTGAAGATTGCCTAACTTGCGACATATGCCTTCAATGCGATTATGTCTCTAAGTCGTGCCTCGACACGTGGGAGCTATAGTCGCATC
>NC_041380.1:195001450-195017301 GCF_002162155.2 Triticum dicoccoides
TATATTGCTCATATCATCCATATGGTGTCTTGCATTGCCATGCCATCTACTTACATTAGACATGCTTTGTGTGAATGCCTCCTGTTTGCTTTCTATATCAGATATGTGAATTATGCAATGCCATGTTTTTTAGCCAGTTATCATATATGTGAATTATGCACCGCCATGTAGCCAGGCATCATATATGTGAATTATCTCATGCCATCTTTTTTTTCATTACGTATTCCATTTGTCGACAATCTATGTATATTGAATTGCTCTTCATGTGTATCATCCATTTGAGTCGGTTATGGAAAAATCAGGAGTGAAAACAAGGTCTTCAGAGCAGGCAATGGTACCTATTGAAGCATATATCTCGATGGTTGCAGGGAGCTCCTCAGAGGAGGATTCAGAGACAGATGACCAGTCCTATATCCCACCTGAGGTGTATGCTCTAAGTTGCAATGTTTATATTTCTCATGTCATGCATATGGTGTCTTACATTGCTTAGTTTAGACATCATATGCACAATATTGAATTCCATCTGCTTAGTTTGGAGATCATACATGTGAGTGCTAGCTGCTTAGTATATGAATCAATTATGTTGATTATATCATGCCATCTTGTATACTTAGACAACATTTATGTGAATTATTTCATCCCAACCTATTTTAGGAAGACATCATATAGTTTTGTCATGTCATCCTATTTAGATACCCATCATATGTTGAATTATGCCATTATATCCTGTTAAGTTATGCATCATATATCTGAAACTGTGTCATGCTATCCTGTTTAGTTAGGCATCATATATGTGAAATTGTGTCATGCTGTCCTGTTTGGTTAGACAACATATATGTGAATTACCACATCTGTCTATCACACAATGTCTGTACGTTCAATTTCTTTCCTTGTTTATCAGCCATTTGAATTGGAGGGGGTGATGGCAGTATCTAAGGGAGAAAAACCCGTTCTTCACAAATGAGAGTGCTACCCGTCGATGCGGATAGAACCATGGTTGTACTGGCCCACAAACATGCCCCACCACACATAATCGACACACTTCCAGATTGCACAGTTACACAGTTGGGCAGAGAACCAGCTATAACCCATCTAAGCCCAACCCCAGTGGATAGTAACCCACTTCTAGTTGACAAAGCACCATGTCCACCATAGAGTACCCCTACACGAGCAGTTTGTAAAGCAACTACAGTGCCCAAAGCATGAAGACCACCACAGCGAACCCAAACTCCACGTTTAAAGCATAAGAGCAATTGTTCTCAGGTCAGATTCCGTAGCTATGGTCCATACTCCTTTGTTGTTGCATCACTGTATTTACTCATACCAACTACTTTCGAATTTGAAGGATCCAATTGAAACTCCAATGGCGCAACATTTATGTTTTAAACCTATTTCTTTAACTGGATTGATGTTCTAACTTCTTGCTCTATGTGATTTCAGTTTCAGTTGTATAAACAGTTATGTTCTCATGTGATGCACATTACAAGTGTTGCCAATGTTGTGTAGTTTCTCACACTTATATTTTTGTCTATGCTGTTGTGTCTTAGAAATATATGAGTTGAACTGTGTCTCTATCTTGATTTGGCAACATAAACTAGAATGATATGGACAATACAGTGACCATAGTACATAGATATATGTTTGTTTCATGTTGTTATCCTGTCCACCTTACTACTGAACCAGTTTACCAAAATGAGTTTGGTATACTACATGCTAAACATGTGATGTGTCTCCTTGTTTCTCTTGTAGTATGCGAACAAAATATTGGAGAAGAGCACCCCACTATGCAATGGTAGAGAAAGTAATGTAGATAAGGTTCAAGATAGTGAGACAACCCTGTTGGTCTCCAAGAAAGGAGATAAAATGATCTTGTAGACATTGAGAAAACCCTACAGTCCTGCGTTGATGTAGTGTTCGAGTTATTGGCCAGTACCGCTGGCACAAGCTCTTCGACCTTGCTGCCTGAATCACTTCAGCTTCTTCAGTCTCAGCTACAAGCTGAAAGGCATCAGTCAGTTGTGTTGCGGCAAGAAGCCGAAGGACTGAGGAAGTCCTTGTAGAATTCAGATGCATAAGCAAGTGCTGGAGGATTTAAGTGCCAACCAAGAGAAAGTTAATAAGCTTGCTAAGCATCTTGCTAGCATTATGGGTACCCAGGATATTGTTTATTGAGCTCTCCTGAAGTGGTTTCAGTTTGGGACTTGTTTTGCTGCAGCGTTTATTTGCACTAGTCGCCAAGTTTGACAATCTCAGTGTATATGATATGATGCGTTGTTCCCTATATTTGCACTGGTGAACTTTGATGCCCAGTGGATGTAATATGTGTAATAGCCATGATAGCCTAGCATAAGTTGCTTGCTTATTTATTTCCTTGTTGTCTTGTTTATTTGTTTGCTTGTAGTCAGTGCAGTTCTTTTTCCGTGGTTTGCTAGTGGCCGCAATAACCTATTTTTTAAAACTAGGCCACAATAACCATGGGCAACATATTTACTGTAGTTACCATGGGCCTCCTAAGGGCTGTAGAAACAATGGGCCTTCTACGGGCCGTAGCATCAACGGGCCTTCTATGGGTCGTAGCATTAATGGGCCTTCTACATGTCGTATGATCGATAGGCCAAACATGGGCCAATAACAGACTGCATTATGGGCTGTAAACGGGCTAGATTTGGAATCGTCCATTCATGGGCCGACAACAACAGGTCGTATTTGATGATGTTATGAAAATGGCCCAATGGATTAACTGGCCGCAAATGGGCCGATTGTAACCGTGGGCTGAATTTGGCCCACAAGCAGAAAAGGCCAATGACAGATCGTAAGTAACCGAATGCTAGAAATGAGTGTTGGTGTCAAAACCGACGGATCTCGGGTAGGGGGTCCCGAATTGTGCGTCTAAGGTTGATGGTAACAAGAGACAGGGGACACGAAGTTTTACCCAGGTTCGGGCCCTCTTGATGGAGGTAATACCCTACGTCCTGCTTGATTGATGTTGATAAGTATGAGGTTTACAAGAGTTGATCTACCATGAGATCATAATGGCTAAAACCCTAGAAGGCCTGTAAGATTATGATTGCCTCTGCGGACTAAACCCTCCAGTTTATATAGACACCGGAGGGGGCTCAGGTTATACAAAGTCAGTTACAAAGAAAGGGATCTTCATATCCGAACGCCAGGCTTGCCATCCACGCCAAGGAGAGTCCCATCCGGACACGGGAGAGAGTCTTCTGTCTTGTATCTTCACGGCCCATCAGTCCAGCCCATGTCCAACAGGTCGGACGCCCGAGGACCCCATAATCCGGGACCCCCTCAGTAGCCCCTGAACCAGGCTTCAATGATGAGGTGTCCGGCACACATATTGTCTTCGGCATTGCAAGGCGGGTTCCTCCTCCGAATACTCCAAAATAGCCTTCGAACACAGAAAACGTGTCCGGCTCTGCAAAGCGAGTACCACACACATACACAGAGAGTACACTACTGCAGGATGCTGCTAACGCGACACTATGATCAGAGACCCTTCGAGAAACTGTGTGCGATGCAATAATCACAAATTGTGGTGTATGAAAACCGTCAGAAATGATGCAAAATGTTTGCGATGAATGATATATCAAACACGGTTGAGATTATAGTTGCGTGTGCGATGTGGGGCATACAGTTGATCTGTACGAACTATTTGCGATGAGACAGAACAACAAAAATGGGCAGCCAGATCAAGGTGTGTGCGATATACGGCATACAGTTCACTCCGATGAACCATTTGCGATGAGTGAGGTGAACACGAACGATTCGGCGTAACAAGATGTGTGTGATACCCGGCAAACAGGTCAGTAATCGGAATTGTGTGCGATCATTATAGATAGCCCATACGGTCTTATTTTTTGAATTGTGTGCTCGTCAGGGCACACAGTTCAACAAACCAACCTATTGGCGGTAATGTAGAAGATCTCTGTCGAATACATATTACTAACCGTCTGCGATGAATTGATAGGATAAACAAAGATATATACAGTCTGCTTAATTTAGTCCTTCTTCTTGTTGTTCTTGTTGGATGGCCCCGCGACATCATCTTGGCGAGGACGCTTCTTGCTGTTGACCATTGGCTTTTCATCGCCGCCGCCGTCATCATCGTCGTTGCTATCGCCGTCGTCCTCCTCCTCGTTCGACCATTCTCCCTCATCATCATCGCCGTCCTCTTCTTCGTCCTCCTACGGCTCCTTGTACGTCTGGTTGTCATCTGACGACTCCGGAGGCGGCGTCCCTTCCATGAATTAGATATAATCGAGGTCTGGGCTAGACGCCGGACTCATGGAAGATGAGCGGGATGATTCCGATGTTGACCTATCATCGGGCGCCAGACTGCTGGTCGAACTATCGTCCTCGCTATCGCTCGACATGGCTGCAGAGTGTGTGCCGGTGTGTAGCGCGGCCTGCTGGGGACGATGAAGATGGTCGACACTTAAGCGGGGTATCCACAGAAGAGGAACTGCCAATTGAACCGGGGATTGAAGCGGGGGTTGACGTATTATCTAACTGCTGATATAATCAACCGTAATTATTTGTACCAAGTCGCTCGAAATTCCCGGGGTTGCGCAGGACTCCTATTGGCTATTTGGCTGGTTTCCTTTTTTAAGACAAAAACAAGGAACGAGTTTTGGGATTATGCACCGGTACCGGTACGAACAGAGTAGGACAGTTGGCAAGCAATACATTGAGCTCTTCTTATTGATAAAGCAGTAATAATCAAACTAGAAAGGAAAAGAAAAAAGACAAAGAAAAATATCTGCACGAATCTTCGCGTAACATCAACGGCATATATAGGACCTAGATGTGCATTACTTAGAGCACATCTAGATGTGCTTTAGCAATACTGTCAAACAAAACCCCTAATCATCATTGCAAATAGCGCATAGAACATGGCTAATGCGACAACCACAACTACACATGCTAGTTCCTTCTTGTCTCTTGCTTTCATCTGTTGCGTGTGATTGATTATTTCTTGCTTCATCGTACTAATTGTACATCTAGATGAGCCAGTTTCTTCTTCAGCTTTACGTTATCTTCTGCGAGCTTGGTGATAACACTCTGAGCCCTGCCATGCCATTCTTCATCTAGCCAGTTAACAAAGACACAAGCCTCATATCCCTGCCAATGTTAAATAGTATTCTGGATGAGCGGTGGAATTAACTGAATTAAAATGATGAACTTAATTAGCACTAACCTCTATGGGGCAACTGAGAAACTGCCTACCAATGTCGAATCCCTCCGTGCATACACGTCGAGCGGGAGTGTGCCCATGCACACAACTCATCTTTTGGTACTTCTCGGTGGCGCAAAACTTGGAGTCGAACTCGTGTTGCGGGAGTCTGGAGTCAAGCTCCGGATCCGGCAGCAGATCGCTTTCCTAGGGGGGGGTCATTCTGGACGGATTTAGCAAGGAGCCATACATTGGACATGGAAAAAAAGATCGGGATAGATTGGAACCTGACAGGACGATTTGGATCCATAGTACACCAGCCTTCTGATGACCTTAGGCAAGTGCTCGGCGGCCGACCGCCGTCGTGGCGGCGATATGAGCAGGAGCAGCCGCACTGAAACCATCAGCACCACTTGTCCGCATTCCCCCAATGTCAGCACCACGTGAGGGAATTTGGAGGCTATGTAGGGATTTGGGGAAAATGGGGAAACTGTGGAGATAAGCTAACGGTCAGGAACTACTAATGGCACTATATTATGTTGTATACGACACACTGTTTGTACATGTCATTTGTGTTAGGTATCACAACGTCACACACGATTTCCGCACTAAACCATGTGAGAAGACAACATAGGTTAGACACGGTTGCCGTTACATAACTGTATGTGATGTACTACCCTGTCCATATAGTTGAGTTACGGTGAGATACCATGTAAACAGCCGCTTCGCAGATATCCATCAAAAAACAGGCGCTCTACATGTAGAGATAGTAGCGGCGGCCAAGGCAGCGGCTACCGGAGAAGAGGTCAATCCTCGGTCGGTGGGCGGTGGCGGCGTCATAGGAGGTCAATCCTCGTTTTGTGGCGGGAGATAGGAGGAGCTCAACCATCGAGGTCGGCGGCGGCGTGATTCGAGCACATCCATCGCGGTAGATGGCGCGCGGGATAGAGGAAGTCGAACTTCAGGTGGCAGCCGCACTAAGCTTTGCTCCTCAACCCTGTTGTCTCGGCATGCCGCCGCATTGCGCTTGTCTGTCTACTGGGTGGAGGTCGCCGTGCGGCTAATTAATTAAGGTATTCTTTTTGTGAGTGGCTAAATTTAGGTATTCAATTCCTAAGTGTAGTGTTGTACTAGTACTCTGCGTGTAAATTTACTGGCCATTAATTTTTGTCATAGCACGTTAGGATAACAACATGGAGCGCACTCAGTAATTATTAAAATAAAACCTTGTGATTTATGCACGCATCTTTGGACAGCAGTTAATCCGTGTATTAATGTTGTTGTTTTGCTTTTAATTGCCATTTGTGTGCTGCAGATGGAACGATCTCGATGGATGAAGAATCAGAAAACCGCAGATTTTATCAATGGCGTGACAGAGTTCATGAATTTGGCTGAAAGTACAAAGAGGAGAATTGGTCATGTGGATTACATCATGTGTCCATGTACTGATTGTGCCAATACAGAGTTACATGAAGTTGCAGATGTCCAGATGCACTTAGTCTCTAGGGGATTCATGGATGGATATACACGTTGGACCAGACACGGTGAAGAGGAGGTCATGGATGAAGATACCCAGGGCAGGGAGATGCCAAACCCCGATCAATGTCACATGGATGTTGAATCTAACATCGGGGCAGAGGCGTCAAGCTACCAATTGAACACCGGAAAGCCGAAACGCCCACTGGAAAACCAAGACGTCGACGCAGATGACGACGATCTTGATATGCCAAATTTTGCTGCTATGATTGCAGATTTCAAGGGCCTGGATAAGCATATGATTGGGTACAAGGATCTCCCAACCATTGATGCGGACTCCAAGAAAGATTTGTATCCAGGTTGCAAAAATAAATATTCTAGGTTGAGTGCCACACTGGCCCTTCTCAGATTTGAAGCAGCAAACGGTCTGTCAAACAAGGGCTTCACAGAGATGTTAGGTCTTTTGAAAGAAATTCTTCCGGAAGATAATGTGCTCCCCAGAAGCACAAATTAAGCAAAGAAAATTGTTTGCCCATTGGACCTTGAAGTATAGAAGATACACGCTTGTGTGAATGATTGTATATTGTACCATGGTGAGTACAAAGATTTTCGTGCATGTCCCACATACAAGCATGCACGATACAAGCACAGGAGAGCAAGGGACAAGTACAAATTGGACGACGAGATCAAGACAGGAGTCCCGTTCAAGGTTGTTTGGTACTTGCCTTTAATTCCAAGGTTGAGGCGTTTGTTTGCAAACCCTAGAGAGGCAAAGAGGTTGCAGTGGCATCATGATGAGCGAATTGCAGATAGGTATATGAGGCACCCGAAAGATGGGGCTCAGTGGGAATTAATCGACAAAAAGGTTGAAATTTTTGGGAAGGATCTAGAAGTATAAGGCTCGGGGAGTGTACTAACGGGATGAATCCTTTTTGCGATATGAGCACCAATCACAGCACATGGCCGGTGCTTCTGTGCATATATAACCTAGCTCCTTGGTTATGTATGAAGAAAAAATACATTATGATGTCAATGATTATCCAAGGCCCGAAGCAACCTGGAAATGACATCGACATTTACTTTCAGCTACTGGTAGAACAACTGCTGACAGTGTGGATAGATGCGCCTGTTGTAAAATGTTATGATGCTTACAGAAAGGAGATTTTCGATCTACATGCCATGCTGGTGCACACCATTCAAGATATGTCGGCATTAGGTAACACATCGCGGCAGAAAACAAGAGGAGAAGTAGGGTGTGTCACATGCATGGATAGGATAGCTAGCAGAAGACTTCCCAACTAGCAGAAAACAGTGTATTTGCGTCATCGTAGGTTCTTACGGAAAAATCACCCATACCGAAAGATGAAAGCTGAATTTGATGGTACGACAGAGGCAGCTGCAGCCCCGAGACCCTATGAAGGGGTGGTGGTCCACAACATGGCTAAAAAAATTAATGTTGTGCTTGGCAAGAACCACCCTTTGACGGTGAAACTAACACCCAAGGATCAAGTGTTTAAGAAGAAATCGGTGTTTTGGAAATTACCTTACTGGGAGATTCTATGTGTATGTCACTGCATCGATGTCATTCACATAGAGAAGAACGTATGTGAAAGCATCCTTGGTACTCTGCTCAAGACTAAAGGTAAAAGAAAGGATGGTGATGGTTCATGGCTCGATATGCTTGTTGATCAATCAGAACGCAAGAGTGAAGCAGAAGATGATGATAAATTCATCAAAGCTCGCCAGAGATACAATTTCAGTACAAAAGAAGCAACATAGTTCTTCACCTATTTGCTGTTAGTTAAGACACCCTCTTCCTACTCCGCTAACATCAGAAGTCCCGTGGAAGTGAGCTCAGGTAAAATGAAGTTGGGACACATGAAGTCACATGATTGCCACGTAATGTTGACACAAATCCTCCTGGTGGCCATCAGGAATCTGATGGACAAAGATATAAGAAACACACTCATTGACCTCTGTCATTTCTTCAACCAACTATGGCAGAAAGTTGTAGATCCTGAAGAGTTGGATCATATGCAAGATGATATTGCAAGAATATTGTCCAACCTAGAGATGTTTTTCCCACCGTCATTCTTTGATATCATGGTCCATCTCACTGTGCACCTTGTCGACGAGATAAAGTACTGTGGTCCTGTGTTTCTTCGCAACATGTATCCCTTCGAGCGGTTCATGGGAATCCTGAAGCGCTTTTGTCGGAACCGAAACCATCCAGAGGCAAGCATCCTACAAGGTTATACCGCGGAGGAGGTAGTTGAGTTTTGCACCGAATACATGAAACAAAGACATATAGGTTTGGCCCTCTCTTGCCACGAGGGAAGGTTGAAAGGTAAGCCAGTCCTTGCTGGCACGCAAATGGCTACACCCGAAGAATTGGCAGAGAATGCTCATTTGACGGTACTGCTTAACAGCCCCATTCTCATCGCTTATGACAAAGAACACTTGGCGGAGATACGCCAAAGATTCTTACCAATGGTGCCTTCATCAGAGGTGGAGATGAAGGAGCACACTAAGAACTATGCCGAATGGCTGAAGAATCGTTTGGCACAAGGATCCGTCGATGACATTGCTACGTGGTTGGCACAAAATCCATCACCTACAGTGCTAACGTACCCAGCATATGACATAAATGGATACACGTTCTACACTGAGGAACGTGATAAGAAGTAGTATCAGAACAGCTTTGCTCGAATAGAATGCATGACTGTAAATGAAGTTGATAAAAGGGTATACTATGGAACCATCAAAGAGATTTGGGAGCTTGACTATGTGAAAGTTAAGGTGGCATTATTCAGGTGCACATGGATCCCTCTTGGTCAAGTAAGGATTGATGAGTACAGGAAGACCTGTGTTAACAGGACAACGATGGCATATCACGCGGACCCATTCATTCTTGCCAGCGATGCTACCTAGATTTTCTTTGTGGAAGACCCATTGCATAAGAACGGCCATATAGCGATGCATGGGAAGAGAATGGTACCAGGTGTCAATGATGTTGCCGATCAGGACGAGTACGATGAATTCGATGAGTTGCCAGCCAAGGGATCACGCACTAGTGCAACAGAGAATAAGTTTAAAATCATCAAAAAAAACCAAGTTCATTCGGGGTCAACTTAATGATCTCAGTTCCCCCATGTCCATGGGAATTAAGCTGTAAGACTAGTCTTTATGCCTACCCTGCAACTTAATTCGTTCAATTTAGAACTGTCGCGTGTACTGAATTTGTGAGTTATGCCCGATTTTTTGTTGATGTAAGAACCGTTAACATGTTGACCTAGATATGCTGTCAGCTCAGGCAATGAATATGAACTGTTTATAATTATTATTATTATTATTATTATTATTATTATTATATCATAAAGGTAGCACACTCAATCAATCTCACAACAGTATGTGTGAACAAAAATATGCAATCTAGTTTGCGAATAGCACACGTTTCATTGATGAAAGTCGTGTGCCGACCAAACCCCGCCACCACCCCGCCCACGATCTGAGTCGTGCTTTCTGATTAGCCAGAACCCAAACCCCACGGATCATACGTCTGCACCATTGGATGCTCCCAGATCGAACGGCGATCCTCATCCCTTTCGACAGCACATGCAGTTTTGGTTGTAATTTTATTTTTATGCACAAAATGCACATTAATATCAAAAAATGTCTTAAATATAGCTAATGATACCTGAAATGCACCAGAAAATCAAACCCGTGGTATAATGGTGATTGCGTACCGTGGAAATTTTTATGAGGCCAAATGATGAAGTCACCGGCCACGGGAGTTTGAATTGACACGTCTCCTTTTGGAAAATCATGATCCTTCATGTGAGATGCTCCGGTTTGGAAGGAGCGGTCATCAAAACTTGTGCCAAACTTTACCAATTTTTTTCCACGGGGTCATGAGAGCACGCCACAGGCATACATCGATTTTGATGATGTCCGAACTCCATCTAAATTTTCTGTAATTAAAATATCAACTAGGGCTACGCCAGTGGCTGCACCTCGCGGCCGAAATGTTTGAAACTTCTCCCCACTTCTCGAACAAACGGATGAAAACTCACGAAGTGGTGCCCAAATGATCTGTACACCTTTGCTAGGCTGATAGTAAGTGGGTATCATAGCTAGTATCATGCATGCCAACTAGGCGATTTTGATGAGCTGCCATAGAATTAATTAAATGAAGAAAGAGAGGGTTAAGTATCATATCATGAAACCGTATCATAATAAATGTTATGCTACTGTGTGTCATGCATGACAATATAAATATAGTACTACATATGATACTAGCTACTCTATGATACTATGCATTATTAGAGCAAGTAAGTACACAATAGAGTGACATAAGACTAGCCACAATGGGTAGTAACATAGAATGTTACTAGTCTATGTTACTACCTCTATAGTGGGGAGTAACATATGCTCAGTAACATGCAACACTTCATTTATTAGGCTATAGACTCATCTTGCCTTGAGATGTGTGATGTTACTCAGACTAGCCACAATGGGTAGTAACATAGACTAGTAACATGCCCGTGTGTTACACTAGTCTATGTTACTACCTCTATAGTGGGGAGTAACATATATGTGTGGTAACATGCAACACTTCATTTATTAGGCTATAGACACATCTTGCCTTGATATGTACATGTGATGTTACTCATACTACTAGTAACTATCTATGTTAGTATTTTCCTCTCTTTCTTCATTTATTGCTTGTGACATCATCTACTTTATCTAGATATGTGTGATGTTACTACCTATGTTACTCCCATTGTGGGTAGTCTCATACTATAGTATAAGACTATACCCACAGTGGGAGTAACATAGGTAGTAACATCACACATATCCACTTTCCTCCATTTCTTCATTTATTACTTGCCACATCATCTATTTTATCTAGATATGTGTGATGTTACTACCTATGTTACTCCCACTATGGGTAGTCTGGCTATAAGGAATAGAATAATATATATGTGCTTATTAGTTCGAGGAAAGAGAACAAAAGCGGGCTCTTGGTTAGCAGAGCCAGCTGCAACAGGAGACCCAAGACACTTTGTGAGGATGTAAGGTGGGCCAACTACCGATAAACTAGTACATATATAAAACTTATTATTGTACATACCCGCTAAGAGGTTGGCTGTATATGACATGTCAACTTCTTATAGCCGACCCTTGGCTGTATTATTAACCATTCTCTTAGTGAGGTAGCTAGTATATCATAGACGACTAGCTAGTATCAGACTAGCCACAGTGGGAGTAACTTCAGCAGTAACACCGACTCCAACTCAGCAAACTTGCTTATGTGGCAATAAGTTAATGAGGAGAGAGATAGTTATTGTAGCATCACATGTCCCAATGCAATATGAGTCTGTAACATAAGAAATGAATCTTTGCATCACACTACACTTATGTTACTACCCACTATGAAGGTAGTAACATATATAGTCTAGGGATATGTGTATGTTACTAGTGTACTACTCTCCATTGTGGCTAGCTAGTCTCATACTCCCTCCTTTCCGGTTTAGCTAGGCTGGTTGTAATGGTATTATCATAAGCGGTATCATGCATGCCAACTAGACTTTCTAGATGATGTGGCACACAAGAGAGGATGTGGTATCATATCATGATACCGTGTCATATTAAATGTTGTACTACTACTTTGTGTGATTAGTAAGGCAACCTAAGATGTTAACTTATGATACTATGCATTACAAAAGTAGCTAGTATCCTAGCTACACTATCATATATATGCATGATACTACTAGTATATATATATATATGTACTAGTAGAGTGCCCGTGCGTTGCCACGGGCTCTTAAAATAGTTTGCAAAAGTTACATGTTAAATTTCATATGTGCAAACAATATAACACAAACACAATTATTGAATAATTGAAGTCCAATTTTGTAATGTAAATTGATAACAAAACTAAAGATTAACAACATGTCCATGTAACAAACTGAGCGATGTTCGAACTAAACATCTGTTACAAAACTATCAATATCTAGATGATGCGCTCAAGAAATTCTTTCACAATATCTGGAAAGTTTTCTTTAGCTTCATTCCCACGACATTTTAGCAAGTATAGTAAAAACTATTTCCTCAACTCATACCCATTCTGCACAAACAAATATATATAGTTAGTATGAGAAGTTCACGCCAAAGGTCTTAAAACATGTAACGGACAATACTCACCGTGCAAACTGGCTTGACCAATTCTTTACCGTTCCACCAGAGCATAAAATGAAAAACAAAATAGGCAAACACAATCCTGCAATTTTTTAAATTAATAAATAAAAAATATAGTGATAACAAAAATAAAAGTTTTTCTTATGAATTCATTACCATCTATACTCGTTGGAATACTAAACAGAAATAAACGTTGCCATTTAGATATATCGGAATTCCAACCAGACAGCTTTATTTTGAGTGCTTGTTTGAAATCCTTGCAAAACTTTTTAATTTCAATGCATGCCTCAAAATTTTATCCTCTGATGATTGTGATGTTTGAATAGGGTCCATAATATATATACGACGTTCCTCTTTGTCGATGACGTACAAGATGTATCAGCCGATGAATGCATAGGGAAGATAAATCTACAAGTGGAGCTATTAGAAACAACAATAAACCATGATAACAATAGACAAAATACTTTACTTACCATGTTGCACGATGGGATGCACGTGCGTTGCAACGGGCTGCATCGGCAACTAACTTTTTACCCTTGAAGTGCTCTTCTTTTCTTTCTTTCTTGATTCTCCCAACTAAAAATTGTTTATCGAAGTGATATGTGAATTGTTAAATTTACGACCATACTAAAATATTAATAGCTAAAAACATATTTATCAAAGAACATTTCTAGAACACATTCGACATGAACGTTGTCGTGTCTGATAGATTATGAACAAACACAATGATTACTTATCACCAAATCCCATTTATATTTTAGAATGTGGTTAAAATTATATTTTTATAGAAGAAAAACTTATTAGAAATGTGCTACAAAAATAACATCTTGTGTTTAAACCCATAAAAATGAAGATCTTTAATAAAGCCATAAGAAGACATGTAGAAAGCAACATAGTACTCCCTCCGGTCCTTTTACTCGCATATAAGATTTGTCTAAAGTCAAACTTTGTAAAGTTTACCAACTTTATAGAAAATACAAAAAAATCACAATACGGAATCAATATCATTAGATGCACATCACGAGTTCAATTTTTATAATGTATAACTTTAGTATTGCATAAGATGATATTTTTTTCATATAAATATGATCAAAAATATTCTAAATATCTCGGTATTAAGGGTGTCAGTTATATGTTAGACTATAAAAATTTGATGCAAAGTTGATTTATGAGGGTTGTTGGGTCTTTAGTCGGATGGTTGTTGTTTACCCTCTACCCCTGACCTCTTCCTCCTACTGAACCGCCAACTACAACCGGCTGATCCACCCATCGCCACCACCCCCGACCGCGTTGCTTCCCTGCCCTCCCCTGTCGCCACCCTCGACTGTCCCTGTGGACCACCCCAGTAACCAGATTTTTTTAGCGAGCCATCGCACCCCCACCCACACCTGTCAACCCTCTTCCCGCCTTCAACTATGACGCCACTGCTCGAGCAATGTTGGATCTTCATTGAATGGTTGTTGTTTGTCTTCTACCTTGGGCTTCTTCCTCCTTAAAATGCAGACACCAATAGAGCAAGCATCCGAGTAACTAATAGGTTGTTGTATCAACTACTTGCATGTATACATGAATTCATCTTAAATTTCTAGGAAAGGAATGCAGGTTGTGGGGCTTACCGTTATTGTCCTATCAGCAAAACCAGGACAAAACCATTTGTTCCCTGGATCAAATTCTACAGATCGCACCCATCCCAAGTGACCACTAATGACCTGTATTACGGAAATAGAAAATGTATTTTATCACTTAGTGAAAACTAAGATGCTCTCATAGTATAATTCCAACAAAATATGCAAAAGAATCTAGAAGATTTAACTATTTAAACCAGTACATAAAAGCTCAAAGTAGGGTTATTACAATTGCATGCATGATCAAACTAAATCTTATTTTCTAATTGAAATATGACATTGGTATTTCAAGAACTTATCTGAGGTGCCAAACCTTATAGTTACAAAAAAAAAATTGGAAGGTCGCACTTGAACATTGTACAACAAACAAAATACTCCGATGGAGCATGCCATGGAGGTTTAGGCTACTGGCGCAGATGTCAAGAATTTCAAAGACATATCAAGACATGAGCAATTTAAAATAACAACCAGAAGTGCACATTACGTCCTAAAAGTACAATGTCCCAAAGTACAATGATCAGACCACCATAGAAGGAAATGTAAGTGATAAAACCTGTGAGATGACCAGGAAAACAAGAAGGAAAGACCAAATCTTGCAAATACAATTAATTAAATCTCTCTCCTGTCTTTGCGGTGACACATGGCTTGCTACTCGGCCTTGGCTCCCAATATACTACACTCTGCAGGAATTACATATAAAAACAATATTTTAGAGAACTAAGCATGAAACTCTAAATTCCGATTAAACTAATCATTTTTGACTATACATGATAATAGCATGACAAACTGAAGCTCATACATCTTACATGTGAAAATAACAGCATTAGCTACCATCATGCTGCTCCATTTCCTTGCACAGCACCACCATACGTGATAATAGGATCATCCATCTGCTAGATTATTTTTTGGAGAATCTAAAAGCTATACAATAACCTCCATTGATTCTTTTAGCATTACGATCTAGCCCACCTTGCACACCACCATCATGGTCCAAAGAGTGAAACTGAAACATATGGTCTGGTTTCATGTGCACCTAAACTACTATGATGGAACAATGAACACAAAGGAAACGTCAAAATAGAATTATTTTTTAAATATTTTTCTGATGAATGATCTGAGTGATAAGAGACCCAAAGCAACATAAATACACCACTATTATCCTTCTTAGATATGGATGTTGAGGAATCAAAAGGTTTGTCAGGAAAATACTATATTTTTTCAAAAAATATATTTGAACTAGGAAATCTTCTCTTATAAAGGGAGAATTATTTTAACAAAGTTAACATTCATATGTACAGCCAAGCGCTAAATTTTTATTGGTATATTGTTTCAGTTCACCAAAAACCAAATTTCTCCTTAAG
>NC_041380.1:195017661-195024898 GCF_002162155.2 Triticum dicoccoides
GATACCATAGTTCAAGAAATTCTGAAACATAATAGATACTCCAAATACCTGTAAAGCAAACAAAGAGTAAACAAGGTATTAATCATTACTCAAGTTTATTTTACAATGTACGTGCACACATGTCAAGACCAGCACATCCATATAATTTAGCATGCTAATGGCTTTCAAACTTCAAGCAGAAGGTATCCGGCTACTTCGTGAGTTGACCGTATAATATAATCAACCTGTGTATGAGTGAAATCAGTATGTCTATTTGTTCCGGTGAGATGCCCATGCGCCTACCCATCTCAATCGTGTTTTCCAAAATAAAGGCACCATCTTGATCACAACGAAATTTACTTCTACTTGGTCATGTCAGTCATATGTTGTTGGACGTAGTCAGTAATCAGTTGAGCCTGAAAAGCAGTCGCTAACCAATAAGGCACTGTAAGGGCTGATGGGCCTTTCTTCTATCATAAGACTAACTTTCTTCTATGAAGCTGATAGGCGTTTCAATTTTTATGGTGTACTCTTGAAGATCTGATAGCTAGATATGTTCTTAAGAAATAAGATGAAGCTAAGATGCTACTACATGACTAATTATACCCACCACCAAAGTAACAATAGTAAGAATCAAGCTGCTACTAAGAGTTTAATTGCAAACGTACGACAATTTGTGTTTGGGTCACTCTTATTTGTGAGCCTTTTTTCCTGGTAAATTTTTGACGTCTGTTGCTCCAGTCCAAGGTGACATCCTCCCATGACAAACTTAGGTTCACTGTGTGGCTAAGTCGTCAGAGATGTCTTGTCCGATGAACGACAGCCGCACATGAGGGTGTTCTTGGGGATCAGGAACTTGTCACCCTCTCATGATCACGAGGTATGCCAGTTCATAGTAGTATTGCCAGAAGCAGGATTCTAAGTAATTTTTTAAAAATGGAACACAAATCAATCTTGTCGACAGTCTAGAGTTTTCAGAAGAAAGCACAATATCCTTACCTAAACAATGTACCGCAAAATGCCATCTCTCAAGGTGTAGATCTACCTGCTTTCCGGGAACCATTTTCCTCCTTTCACACTGCACCAAAATTTAAGACTCGCTCAGATTCAGATCACATAAAATAAAGCCGGTGGAAATAGCTGGGAGTGGGAGGTGGGAGGGAGGACGAAAAAAACAGTGTTGGTGGGACGAAATTTAACCGGTGAGCGGAGACTACCAACTAAGACATTAGGAGTACAGATGACCGGATGACGGCTACCTCACCTTCGCCATGGCGCCCCCTCTGCTTCACACCGTACTTTCCCATGAACTGCCAAGGATGAGTCCCCCGCCAACCACCCTGCTCTCCGCCCTGATCCCCCCTCGTGTTCATGTCCATCCACCACGGCCATCAAGGGGGCTGAGGCGTGCGCCACCCATAATGCCCCCAGCCAAGAAGGTAGATCTAATATCTCTTGAGCCATTGTCATAGTGTCTGTTATTAAGTCTTGAAGCAACCAACCAGTACATTTACCCTTATGTCATAACCAAGAAAATGTACGACTTGATGAAAAATGCATGAACCACTCGCTCATGCAATTTGCTGTAAATCAATCTCTAATGAAATACAATTTGCCATATTTTCTGAAGTGGTGAAATAATTTCACGCATGCATCAGACCAATCCCAACCCCGTCCCTCTCACTCTCGGCCCTCACCATTATCACAAAATCCACTAACTATTGTTCTAAATAAGCCAGTGATTGACGCCACCATGGCAACCTAGCAGCAAGGGACAAGGGCGGCAACAGCCTTCCTATCTTAATGCTAGTCACCCGAGGCTCTACGATCCCTTATCATCAAAATTGTTCATTGCACAATCTCGAAGAAAGTAGCTTATTGGAAACAAATAGGAAAAGTTAGAGCTTCCATCCAGAGGAATGAGAGCACAAAATATTTCCATGGCTCTGCCTCTCAAAGGTTTAGGAAAAATAAGACTCAAACCCTCATTCCAAATGGAGTCGAGTTCTCTAACCACACCAAAAAATAACCCAACACACTGACTTCTATAAGGATACACTATTAAGAGTCATAGTACACCTATAGGGTTTCGTTTGGAGGGGATTTATAGTCTGGGGTAAAATTCACAGGCCGGACGCACTAATGAAATTGAGGTGGGTAATTAATAGGGTGTTTCCTATTTAGCGCGGCAGGCACCAGTTATAGCCACAGAAGCATCATCTTATACATGTATGTAACACAGCCTAGCTAGTCAAACAAAGAGACTATAGCTTACTCAACAGATAATTCCTTCAAGACAGGAAGAGGATAGAAGCTTAACTCCAGTTGTTTATGAGAAATATAATATGCTCTTAGATATGCAACTTTAGAATATTTAGAAGGCCTGCAGTTTATTAATTATCACTACATCACAACCATTGCAAATGGTGGCATGCCACTTGAAGTTCTCTGAAAATTCGCATGATTACTTGGCTCTCTTGTGACTTGGCAAGATTACAAAGCTTTGTGTGAAAATTTCAGGACATCATTGAACGAGAGAGGGCATGTCTTATAGATTAGTAACTTCTGCGTTGAAATTGTGAGTTATCAGGCAAGTACCTGAAGCAGGATATCCGCAATTGTAAACATCATGACATATTTAAACCTCTCGACCTTCCGTTTTCATGTCTGCATAGGCACTAAGGACCAAGTCGTACTTGTTTCAATTGAAGGGACAACTTTAAAACATTTCTTCTCTGCCTTGGTGAACATCATGACATCTTTAAACCAAAGGAAATGCATGATAATGTAGAGAACTGAACAAGGACAGTTGGAAAAAAGAACCTCACTAATTCAGATTGACTACAATCAGTCCAAAAGTCAGATTTCAGACCAAGGCAAACCAGGAGAAGTGATACTACCATATTAGGTAATTGACAACATACGACACTATACATCAATGAATCGGGGTCATCACAGCATGTAATAACAAAAAACTAATGGCATGGCCTCCCTTATAAATCACACCAAGATGAAAAATAGTTACAAGCAGGGTCTAATAGTTTATTGGAGAGAGGAAAGGTAGCAGTTCCATTTATCCTTAGAAGACGATCAATTAGAAATTATGCAGAAACAAATCACTTATTATACTATTTGACTCTGACTTCTATAACCTGTATGAATCTGCTTTAAAATCTTTTCTAAATTGGCCCGACTTACACCAGAATGAGCTACACAAATGATGTGATGAATGTGCTATTAGTGATACCTGGCAGGAGGCAATCATTAGTCGAAAGACGGGAAAGTGTCACATGTATACTAACAGATATTGTGTACATTTCCTTGTTTGAATATTCCTGCTCCACTCTAAATATGTTTGAATGAATTATGCAACAAGCTACTAAAGGAAAACAATACTTATCTCTTTGGGCTTACTCTCCTTGAGCCATTGATTTCTCATTTTGTCAAAAAAATCTTGATCTAATCCCACTTCCCTAAGCACATATAACAATTCTGGTCTATTTTTACTCTAGCCCATTTATGCAATCCACCAAAGATGTTGAATAGAACCTTTAGTCTGCCAATCCATGAATGATGTGTGTAGAAAGGGTGGTGCACTAGTTTTGTGAAAAAAAACTTCCGGTCACAATTTACTAAAATCTAAATGAGTAAATCAAATCATGTACCATAAATTCTTTAGTTTTTCAAACTTCCTATACAAAATTAGATCGATGGATATCATAATTCAGTATACTTCTTAAGTAATCAATCACCTGAGGATAGAGCCTCTCCAACCGGTAGTAGTAAGACTCTTTGTTGATGGACACTATTCTAGAAAATTCTTCATCTTCTTAGTAAAAGCCTTCAGGACATCGATCCAGTTGTAGCTGACGCCGTCACTGAGCTGCATTCCTTCTGCCTACACAAGATACAATGTGAAGGGGAACATTGCAGTTGCAGAAAGCATTAGTTCGGAATGCAGCCGATGTGCAGGCGACCGAGGGCCCCTGCTCCATGGCATCGACCACCGCTCCTTGGCCACGACCACCGCGTCAGACCGCTCCGGCTGGGCTCCGCTTCATGTTCAACATCGTCCTCCAACAGTGGGCGCACACACGCAGGCCATGAAGGATGGGAGGCGACGGCGACAACTTGAGCAGGAGGATGGAGACAGCACGAGCAGGAGGACGGAAACAACCGTATGGAGGCGATCAGAACATCTGCACACAAAAAAATGAAGGGCCAGAAAGTGTGCAAAACTAGGTGAAAAGCAATGAAAACAAATAGAGTAATACTGTAAAGGGAAGGGGGTAATTGGCGACAGCCAGGAAGCAGGGACCGTGCGGTGCATAGTCGTGGTCGGGCTGGAGCGCGGGTCCTCATCCTCCTCTGCGTCACCGTCGTCTTCTCACCTACTGTTTGAAATCGGAAAAAACACAAATCAATCACACACAAATCGACAAACCAGGATAGAAAAAGAATATTTGAACAGAGTCGTCTTTCAGCATACATAATGGTGCTTACTTGTGCTTGGACTCAACCTGCATACATGAGTGAGTGCAGCGCTCAACAACCAAGGAGAAGGACAGGAACAACATCTGGAGAGAGCTATCTTCTACATAAACAGCCATATGGAGGCGGTCAAAACGTTTGCACACACAAAAGCAATGAAACTAAATATTAGTTCTTTAAAGGAGAGGGAGAGGGAGGAGCTACCCAAGCAAAGGGAAGGGCGGGCAGGAAGCAGGGGCCTTTGTGCAGTGTGTCGTAGTGGTCATGCTCGAGCTCGGGGCCTCGTCATCTTTGGCAGCGTCGTCATCCTCGCCTGCTATTTGGAATCGTAAAAAACGCAAATCGATCGCACACAAATCAACGGGGTGAATCGAAAGAGGAAAGGCGAGAGGCGGATCGAACCTTGGGAGTCAATGCCGGTGGTGGCTGTAGGGAGTTGGATACCGAGGCTGGTCAGGCGAGAACAAATCCGGCGCCCGCGTCCTTGGAGGTCGAGAAAATGGAGGCGCACTGACGTTCATCGCCGCCGCGCTCGTCCCGACCGGCGGCTGCAGCAGGGTGCGCCATCCCGTTCCCTGATTCGACGACCTGTTGGACTCATCGCTGGCGAATCTTGCGGTGCGAATCCCGTGCCGCACCTCCAGCCCAGTCCCCACAGGCACGAGCTAGGGTTCTGGCCGCGAGGAGGGAAATTTTGTGCGTTTGACGCATCCGCGAGGGAGAGAAGGAGAGGGGAGGAGGAGATCCGACGGTGGGGTAGACGGTGGAGGATGGGAGGTCGCCGGTGGGCTGAGGGAGGGGCGCGCATAGGCGGCATGGGCGGTCGGGAGCGAGGGAGGAGGTGGGGGCGGGGCAGCACCGGGATCCAGGAAGGTTGGGGGTTGGGCGGCGCCAGTGGTGAGGGAGAAGGTGGGGGCGGGGTGGTGCCGGGAGTGAGGGAGAAGGTGGGGCGAGGCGACGCCAGGATCGCAGGAGGAGATGGGGAGCGGGCGCCGCCGGGAGCCAGGGAGGTGGACGGGGCTGGCGGCGTCGGGCGGTGGCGAAGGGATCTGGAGGCCTCGCTCATGCGTGCGAGTCTCCTGATTTTTTGTCGTTGTTTTTTCTTTCGTAGGTCTTCTTTCGTAGGTCTTTTTTCGCTGGTCTTTTTTCATTGAGGCATGCGAGTGCGAGGCGTGCGAGGACTAGAGGCATCGCTCCCTTTTTACTTGGTTTTGGTTGGTTTTCTTTTTGGTACCGGGAAGTGGGAGGTGGGATTGAGGACGAAAAAAACTGGACGAAAATGGTGGGACGAAAATAAAACCCGGAACGCGACCTACCAACTAAGACATTAGGAGTAGATATATATATATATATGCATGATACTACTAGTATATATATATATATATGATACTCCCCATTACAACCAGCCTTATAGGGCTCAATTCAAAAATCTCACCAACCAAGGTAGATGGTGAGTGGTGGAATACCTTTTGTAGTTTGCAAGAACACCCAATTGATGCTTTTGTTTTCCTCAAAAATTTATTTTTTACAATGTATTAATTGCAATACATGCATGCATATATAAAGTACATGCATTGGTCAACTTTCTCTTAATACTTGCATGCAATGATTTAATGCACCTTGAATCTGGACATGTGATGGGGAACAACCAAATTGAGCCTTATAAAATGAAAAAACTAAAATTTTGAAATAAGCCTATAAACTGGAAAGGAGGGAGTATATATGCATGATACTAGTATATGATCGGCAATACCTCTGTAATGTGTGCATGCGTAGTATCATGAGTTAGTATCTTAGGTTCCTTATTAATTACCATGCATGACACAAAGTAGTACAACATTTAATATGATACAGCATCATGATATGATACCACAAACCCTCTCTTTCATCATTTAACTATGTGCCACATCATCCAAAAAGTCTAGTTGGCATGCATCATACCGCTTGATACTCCCATATTATGACCAGCCTTATTAGGGTGGCTATAGTGGGAGTATTATAGACGGTATCGTGCACCCGGGAATAGAAAATATGATGATGTGGCAAAGAGTACACGGTTCACTCACGAAAGTCGTGTGTCCACTAAACCGTGGCCGATGCACCCCCCCCCCTCTGCCACGCGCGCGATCTGAGTCATGCGTTCTGATTGGCCAGAACCCAAACCCCACATATCGTACGTCTGCACCGTAGGATTCTCCTTGATCGAAGGGCGATCCTCATCCCTTTCGACAAAACATGTACATGTTTTCAAATAGCCCCTCCCAAAAAAATGTTTTCAAATAGCACACGGTTCACACATGAAAGTCGTGTGCCTACCAAACCGTGGTCGATGCCCCCCTCGTTGCGCGTGCGATCTGAGTCATGCGTTCTAATTGGCCAGAACCCAAACCCCATGGATCGCACATCTGCACCGTTGCATGCTCCCAGATCGAACGGCAATCCTCATCCCTTTTGACAGGAAATGCAGTCCGGTTAGGAATTGATTTATATGCAAACATGCACGGTAAATGCCAAAAAATGTCTTACATATAGCACACGAGACCTAAAATGCGCCAACAAATCAAACCCGTGGTTAAATTGTGATTGGTTTACGTGTGAAAAATTTAGATGAGAAACGATGAACTCACGTCTTCATTTCAAAATTAGTACGTCTTCATTTCAATCGAAATTATTCTGTTTGTGCACACGAGCACTTAGAGGCAACTGTTTGCATAGGCCTTTCCGCGCGCGCGGTGACAGGGGATATTTTTCACCCTTTTCACCTAGG
>NC_041380.1:195025171-195100189 GCF_002162155.2 Triticum dicoccoides
CGTCCGCCCGCGTTTCACTCAACTACTCCACCCAATCTCCTTCGCCAGCTCCCCCTCCCCCAGATCCACAGCAAAACCCTCTCCAGCGTTGCCATGCTCACCCCGGCCATGTGCCCACTCTTCGGCGTCAAGCCTACCTCCACTGCCGTTCCCAACAAGCGGCGGCACGCGCCTCGCCGTCTTCGTTTGCACATCAGCCACCCTCGAGCATATCGATGCAGTAACCCTCGCCTCGCCTATGGTCCGGCCGGGTTTGCATTAAGAAGCCTGTTAGTTACTGCTCTCCATCACGGTGAGGCATATTTCCTCGCAATCCCTCTTCCAATTTTGTCCCGTATGTTCCCAAATTGGCTATAAAATAACGGAGAGCGTATATATGTTCATTATCTACCTTCCTTACTACATATAAGTTGTATTTGTTCCAATAAGTTACTACCTATTTATAGGTCGCGGGCACTCGAGTCACACAAACTTAACAAATTAGCCGTACATTTTCTAAATTATTGCATGGCATGTTTAGAAAGATTGATACCAAGTTGTTAGTTTTATGCTTATCCTCCTTTCCTGAGTTTCGCATGTGTTCTCTATAGATGCCGAGTAGCAGCGACAACACTCATTCAGGCCATGTATCTTCATCTGATTCAGACAACCCTAGGTCTTCAGCAGATTGTCAGGGATCAAGTAGTCTTGAACGGGATAGAGCTGCAGCAATTACCCTTCCGGTCAGGACACGGAGGAACGCTCCAAGGAAGCCCACACACCAGCCTAAAGGTGTATATGAAGTAACCGAGATTGATTTAAGTCCTCGGCTTCAACTAAACCAGATAAAGCACGCATGAGGTGCAGGAGTGTGTGTGGATTTGTTGGCAGGGCAAGGCTCAACATTAATATGCCAGGGTTTCGAAAGGCTGATACAGAAACACGGCGAAGGATAGTCCAAGAGATCATGGATCACTTCAACGTTCCAGAGCAGTGGAGAATGCAGGTGGAACACGCTGCACTAAAGAAGGCTAGGGATGCTTGGAGGAACTGGAAGCACATGTTGTACAAGAAGTACTTGAGTGAAGGCAAGGACCCAATCCCCGCATACCCCCAAATTACAAAGGCAGACTGGGCAGAATTCAAAAGGGTCAGGACAACTCCAGAGTTTTCTGCGAAGAATTTCAAGCAATCGGAACTTCAGAAGAAGAACATACACCCCCACCGTATGGGTGTGGCAGGATACTACGTCATGAAACTGATATGGGAACAGGAGGACAAAGAAGCAGTAGCGGCGGGTGGGAGTCCGGCCTTTAGTGAAATAAAGGGCGAACGCGCCAGAGACTACTTGTGGGGACGTGCAAAGAAATGTAATGATGGAACTTATTACTTTGAAAACGCATGTGACGCCAAACTGTATGAAGTGATGGTAGAGGCTTCCACGATCCCTGGAAGGTTCTACAGGAACTCACGGCCATGTGGCATTCTGTCCATTGCTCTGGACACAAAAGAGCCCCCTGTCCGTGCAAGGGGTATAGGTGTTAATGTCCTGCACAAGAGGGCTTTCACACTTAGCAAAGAAGAGAGGCTCTGCATGAAAAAGGCGAGGAGTGAAATGAAGCAGAATGCATTGTTTGAAAAGTTGAAGACGGAGATTTATCCGGCTATTCGAAAGGATCTTGAGGAGTCAATGATGATGATGCAGAAGACTCTAACACTGACAGATAGCTAGCAGATGGAAGGGGAAGCGGGCATGGATGTTGTTGCTTATTGTGCGACAGCACTACACAAGAGTAGTTGTGCATCAGCTGACCCCAGCATCACTGAGACTGTAGCTGCTCGTGATGATGCTATATCTGATCTATCTGGAATGAAAGATAGACTAAAGGGCGTGCTTACACATTATAAAGGTACATTAAAATGTGCAACCGCCTGGGTTTGCCCACCCTTCTTGGAAGATGGCCTCTTCTTGGACAATGTGCCATTGAAGCCGGGCTGTGTGAAGTGCTATGTGACTGAAGTAAAGCCTGGATTCAACGAATTTGCCCTGAAGAATGTCCTAGGAGACTTCATGAGCAAAGGACCTTGGGAGAAACACTGTTACATCACATCCAGTGGCCACAAAAGGAAATAGAGTTCATCGATGAGATTCTTGAAGCCCCGCCAAGAGCAACCACTGTCGCCCCTCAACCGATGACGCTCTCCTTGCTAGAGCAGCTCTCGCAGGCTGATGCATCAACATGTGATCAGTCGGACCAACTTTGTGGCATACAGGCCATGTCATCCTCCACCCTAAAGCAGCCAGTGGCAAGGCCTACAACTGCTGATGACGCACCACCAGTTCAGATGCCGGCCGCTGAAGCAGTAGGGGGAGACCCGGCTACAGTGCATGCTCAGCAAACCAACCTGGTGGAACAGACTGCTAAGCAGTCTAATGCTTCGGAACCGCCTGCTAAGCAGTCTGTAGGTCCAGAACCAACTGCTCATTAGTCTGTCGGTCTGTAGGAGCGTGATCAGCATACCAATGTGTCAGCACTTCCTGCTCAGCAAACCAACGTGTTGGCACGGCCTCCTCAGCACACCGACAAGTTGGCACCACCTTCGCAGAAACCCGACATAGCTTCAATGCATGGTCAGTAGTCCGATGCCTTTGCTCCTACAGCCCAACAGTCCGTCACTGCAGCACCGCCAGCTCAGCGGTCCGCCATAGATAAACAGTCTGCTAAGAAGTCTGTCCAAGCTTCACCATCCGCTCGGCAGTCTACTGTGCAGGCAACCAGACGTTCTGCCAGAAATGCTTCAAGTACCAAGAAGGAAGTGGCCAAAAAGGCTACACCCACAACCACGAGGAAGTGCAGCGGGAAAGTGAAGAGGAAAGAGAACGATTGCCTCTTACTTAAAGCACTCATCGCCCAGAACCAAATTAACAGCAGCTTGTTCGAATCAGGGAGTAATATTATTTCTGATGCCATGGATGATGAAGAAGTAGAATTGTTGCTTGCTAAAAGAAAAGCAGGCGTACTTGAAGCACGCAATTACGTCCATGGCCAGCCATTTCTTGTTGGCGAATACTTTGATGAGTGCAGCTCCAGTTGCCGCAAGTTACATGAATATTGCATGGATCAAATGTCAGAAGGTCATCACCATTTGCTAGTCCACTACAACAGAGATCATTTCCGACACGATGTTGGTTCCATCATTGTGAGTTTTGAGGACTTACATCTCTTCTTCAACTTCAACGTGCTCGATGCCACTCTTGTTAGATGTGTGATTTTGTAAGTACTTAACAAACTCTGATCAACTTCTCCATACAAGGTTGTAAATGATAAACAGCTAACTGCATTTTATTCCTCTTAGGGGATTGAACGCGCAGAGAAGACAAAGTGAGAGTGTGTATTTCATAGATCATGCATTAGCAATTGGCACAACATTACATGAAAAGGACCGACGGGACTGGGCCGTTAACACGGTCGTCCGTATATTTGAAAACACGTCACATGCAGAATCATTTCTCTGGCCATATCATGAAGGGTAAGTCAAGTAAACAACCACGCATACACTGATTGTCTTTCAGATTTAGACATCATTCGTAAGTTCATGGATTTCTTAATATGTACCAATCACTGGATATTGGTATTCATTTTTCCAAACAAGAACAAAGGTTTACTACATTGATTCTCTCAGAGAGTCAACAAACGCTCACGATCTGACGCATCTTCAACAATTCTTGGATAGGTACTGAATTCTATGATGTTGAAATTAATTTGCATTCATATATGGTTCAATAATTGATGTTGTCAAAATTCATCATCATTTGCAGTGTGCTCGCATTGTGGGAAACTAAAACAGGGAACCTGTTCAAGAGGAAACTACCTCTGCAGCACGAGATTGTTTCTCCGGTAACACACCGAAATCCATTATTTTTTGGAAAATTTATCCAACAGTCTGCAAATACCTTTCCTTACGCTAGTCAAATGTTCAAGATCCTAACTAAACCTCTTTCTATTTTGTCCAAAGAAAAAACAATATATCTAACACCGGTTAGGTTGTTCCTAACAAGACAAATACACGACTAATTCTGTACAAAAAATTTCAATGTCCTTGGCAAGAAGCAGGGACCAACCTTTGTGGATATTATGTTTGCACACATATGATCTCCATCTGCAAATCTGCTGATAGTTGTGACGATCCTCGCGAATTAGTACCAGTAAGTCTATCTTAATTAATATCTTCTACTCCACTCATATGGCACATTCTAATCTTAAAAATACTGCAGCTCGTCTTAAAACCGAGGATCCCTGAACCGCTCCCGACTGGTGAATTGCTGGTGGTTCAGAGATTTATCAGCGACTTATTCCTGGATCACTACATCAATCCCACTGGTGATAATGAAGATTTCAGCATGCCTTCTCCTGAAACATTGAGTAAGAGTTAGCCGCTAAACATATAACTCATGGATCCATTGTTTTCCATCTGATGAGGTTTTCGTATTTCGTACACTATGATTAATTATGTAATGCATATATGTGTGGCCAAATCATTGGAATTTAGCTACCATATGTTCAATTGCAATTGTTGCAAAATCTGATGAATGTTCTTCCTGTGGACACTATTTGTTCAATTAAATATTGTGACGAATTTGCTTTTTGCGCCGATTCAAAATAGGATATTTATGTATATTTGTTCAATTGAATATTGTGGCGAATTTGCTTTTTCCGTGCCGATTCAAAATGGGATATTTTTATTTTAACCTGGCAATTGCTCCGCACATGGTTCAACTAAATGAGTGTGTGCGATCCACATCGGAAAGCATACGTCAATCGTATTGGAACCATCGGTGATATACATCAGATTGCAAACGATTCGTAGTGCTATGATACGTCTCCAACGTATCTATAATTTTTTTTATTGCTCCATGCTATATTATCTACTGTTTTGGACATTATTGGGCTTTATTATCCTCTTTTATATTATATTTGGGACTAACATATTAACCGGAAGCCCAGCCCAAAATTGTTGTTCTTTTGCCTATTTCAGAGTTTCGCATAAAAGGAATATCAAACGGAGTCCAAACGGAATGAAACCTTCGGGAACGTGATTTTCGGAACGAACATGATCCAGGAGACTTGGACCCTACATCAAGAAATAAAGGAGGAAGCCATGAGGTAGGGGGCGTGCCTACCCCCCCCCCCCCAGGCACACCCTCCACCCTCGTGGGCCCCCTGTTGCTCCACCGACGTACTCCTTCCTCCTATATATACCTACGTACCCCCAAACGATCCGATACGGATCCAAAAACCTAATTCCACCGCCGCAACCTTCTGTATCCACGAGATCCCATCTTGGGGCCTATTCCGGAGCTCCACCGGAGGGGGCATCCATCACGGAGGGCTTCTACATCAACACCATAGCGTCTCCAATGAAGTGTGAGTAGTTTACCTCAGACCTTCGGGTCCATAGTTATTAGCTAGATGGCTTCTTCTCTCTTTTTGGATCTCAATATAATGTTCTCCCCCTCTCTTGTGGAGATCTATTCGATGTAATCTTCTTTTTGCGGTGTGGTTGTTGAGACCAAAGAATTTTTGGTTTATGATCAAGATTATCTTTGAACAATATTTGAATCTTCCCTGAATTCTTTTATGTATGATTGGTTATCTTTGCAAGTCTCTTCGAATTATCAGTTTGGTTTGGCCTACTAGATTGATCTTTCTTGCAATGGGAGAAGTGCTTAGCTTTGGGTTCAATCTTGCGGTGTCCATTCCAAGTGACAGTAGGGGCAGCAAGGCACGTATTGTATTGTTGCCATCGAGGATAACAAGATGGGTTTTTTATCATATTGCATGAATTTATCCCTCTACATCATGTCATCTTGCTTAAGGCATTACTATTTTTTCATGAACTTAATACTCATAGATGCATGCTGGATAGCGGTCGATGAGTGGAGAAGTAGTAGTAGATGCAGGCAGGAGTTTGCTACCTCTTAAGCACTGTGTTGGATTTCCCCGAAGAGGAAGGGATGATGCAGCAAAGTAGCATAAGTATTTCCCTCAGTTTTTGAGAACCAAGGTATCAATCCAGTAGGAGGCCACGCACGAGTCCCTCGTACCTACACAAAAACAATAGCTCAACGCAACCAACGCGCTTAGGGGTTGCCAATCCCTTCATGGCCACTTACGAAAGTGAGATCTGATAGAGATGATAAATAATTTTTTTGGTATAGAGATGCAAAGTAAAAAGTAAAAGCAAAGCAATAATAAAGTGATGGAGATTAATATGATGATAAAGAGACCCGGGGGACATAGGTTTCACTAGTGGCTTCTCTAAAGAGCATAAGTATTCTACGGTGGTGAACAAATTATTGTTGAGCAATTGACAGAATTGAGCATAGTTATGAGAATATCTAGGTATGATCATGTATATAGGCATCACGCCCGAGACAAGTAGACCGAAATGATTCTACATCTACTACTATTACTCCACTTATCGAACGCTATCCAGCATGCATCCAGAGTATTAAGTTAAAAACAGAGTAACGCCTTAAGCAAGATGACATGATGTAGAGGGATAGTTTCATGCAATATGATAAAAAAACCATCTTGTTATCCTCGATGGCAATGATACAATACATGCCTTGCTGCCCCTTCTGTCACTGGGAAAGGACACCGCAAGATCGAACCCAAAGCTAAGCACTTCTCCCATTGCAAGAATAACCAATCTAGTATGCAAAACCAAACTGATAATTCGAAGATACTTGCAAAGATAACCAATCATACATAAAAGAATTCAGAGAAGATTCAAATATTATTCATAGATAGACTGGATCATAAACCCACAATTCATCGGTCTCAACAAACACACCGCGAAAAGAAGATTACATCGAATAGATCTCCACGAGAGAGGGGGGAACATTGTATTGAGATCCAAAAAGAGAGAAGAAGCCATCTAGCTACTAACTATGGACCCGTAGGTCTGAAGTAAACTACTCACACTTCATCGGAGAGGCTTGGATGATGATGTAGAAGCCCTCCGTGATCAATGCTCCAGCGGAGCTCCGGAACAGGCCCCAAGATGGGATCTCGTGGATACAGAAAGTTGCGGGGGTGGAATTAGGTTTTTGGCTCCTGTTCTGATTGTTTGGGGGTACGTGGATATATATAGGAGGAAGAAGTACGTCGGTGGAGCTTCGAGGGGCCCACGAGGCAAGGGGCGCACCCTAGGGGGGGCGCCCTCCACCCTCATGACCGCCTCAGGGCTTTATTGACGGAGGGTCCAAGTCTCCTGGGTCTTATCTGATGAGAAAATCACGTTCCCGAAGGTTTCATTCCGTTTGGACTTCGTTTGATATTCCTTTTCTTCGAAACCCTAAAACAGGCAAAAAACATAAATTATGGGTTGGGCCTCTGGTTAATAGGTTAGTCCCAAAAATAATATAAAAGTGGGAAACAAAGCCCAATATAGTCCAATACAGTAGATAATATATCATGGAGCAATCAAAAATTATAGATACGTTCGAGACGTATCAAGCATCCCCAAGCTTAATTCCTGCTCGTCCTCGAGTAGGTAATAGATAAAAACATAATTTTTGATGCAGAGTGCTACTTGGCATAATTTTAATGTAATTCTTGTTAATTGTGGTATGAACATTCGGATCTGAAAGATTCAAGACAAAAGTTCATATTGACATAAAAATGATAATACTTCAAGCATACTAACTAAGCAATTATGTCTTCTCAAAATAATATGGCCAAAGAAAGTTCATCCCTACAAAATCATATAGTTTAGTCATGTTTCATTTTCGTCACACAAGAATGCTCTCATCATGCACAACCCCGATGACAAGCCAAGCAATTGTTTCATACTTTAGTAATCTCAAACCTATAAACTTTCACGCAATATATGAGCGTGAGCCATGGACATAGCACTATGGGTGGAATAGAATATAATGAGCGAGGTTATGTGGAGAAGACAAAAAAGGAGAAAGTCTCACATCAACGAGGCTAATCAATGGGCTATGGAGATGCCCACCGATTGATGTTAATGCAAGGAGTAGGGATAGCCATGCAACGGATGCACTAGAGCTATAAATGTATGAAAGCTCAACAAAAGAAACTAGTGGGTGTGCATCCAACTTGCTTTCTCATGAAGACCTAGGGCACTTGAGGAGGCCCATTGTTGGAATATACAATCCAAGTTCTATAATGAAAAATTCCCACTAGTATATGAAAGTGATAACATGAGAGACTCTCTACTATGAAGATCATGGTGCTACTTTGAAGCACAAGTGTGTTAAAAGGATAGTAACAGTGTCCCTTCTCTCTTTTTCTCTCATTTTTTGGGCCTTTTTCCTTTTTTATGGCCTTTCTCTTTTTTTTATTCCTCACTTGGGACAATGCTCTAATAATGATGATCATCACACTTCTATTTATTTACAACTCAATGATTACAACTCGATACTAGAACAAAGATGACTCTATATGAATGCCTCCGGCGGTGTACCGGGATATGCAATGAATCAAGAGTGACATGTATGAAAGAATTATGAGCGGTGACTTTGCCACAAATACTATGTCGACTACATGATCATGCTAAGCAATATGACAATGATGAATGTGTCATGATGATGGAAAGTTGCATGGCAATATATCTCGGAATGGCTATGAAAATGCCATAATAGGTAGGTACGGTGGCTGTTTTGAGGAAGATATAAGGAGGTTTATGTGTGAAAGAGCGTATCATATCACGGGGTTTGGATGCACTGGCGAAGTTTGCGCCAACTCTCAATGTGAGAAAGGGCAATGCACGGTACCGAAGAGGCTAGCAAGGATGGAAGGGTGAGAGTGCGTATAATCGATGGACTCAACATTAGTCATAAAGAACTCACATACTTATTGCAAAAATCTACAAGTCATCAAAAACCTCGGCAGTACGCGCATGCTCCTAGGGGGATAGATTGGTAGGAAAAGACCATCGCTCGTCCCCGACCGCCACTCATAAGGAAGACAATCAAATAACACCTCATGTTTCAAATTTGTTGCATAACGTTTACCATATGTGCATGCTACGGGACTTGCAAACTTCAACACAAGTATTTCTCAATTTCACAACTACTCAACTAGCATGACTTTGATATTATTACCTCCATATCTCAAAATAATCATCAAGCATCAAACTTTTCTTAGTATTCATCACACTCATACAAAAGTTTTATTATTAATCTTGCATACCAAGCATATTAGGATTTTAAGCAAATTACCATGCTAATAAGACTCTCAAAATAATCTAATTGAAGCAAGAGAGATCAATAGTTTCTATAAAACAAATCCACCACCGTGCTCTAAAAGATATAAGTGAAGCACTAGAGCAAAACTATAAAGCTCAAAAGATATAAGTGAAGCACATAGAGTATTCTATCAAATTCCAAATCATGTATGGCTCTCTCAAAATGTGTGTACAGCAAGGATGATTGTGTTAAACTAACAAGCAAAGACTCAAGTCATAAAAGACGCTTCAAGCAAAACACATATCATGTGGTGAATAAAAATATAGCTCCAAGTAAAGTTACCGATAGATGTATACGAAAAAGAGGGGATGCCTTCCGGGGCATCCCCAAGCTTTAGCTTTTAGGCGTCCTTAGATTATCTTGGGGTTGCCATGGACATCCCCAAGATTAGGCTCTTTCCACTCCTTGTTCCATAATCCATCAAATTTTTACCCAAAACTTGAAAACTTCACAACACAAAACTTAAAGTAGAAAACTCGTGAGCTCCGTTAGCGAAAGAAATCAAAAGACCACTTCAAGGTACTGTAATTAACTCATTCTTTATTTATATTGGTGTTATACCTACTGTATTCCAACTTCTCTATGGATTATAAACTATTTTACTAGCCATAGATTCATCAAAATAAGCAAACAACACACGAAAAACAGAATCTGTCAAAAACAGAACAGTCTGTAGTAATCTGTAGCTAACGCAAGATATGGAACCCCAAAAATTCTAAAATAAATTTCTGGACGTGAGAAATTTATCTATTAATCATCTTCAACAATAATTAACTAAATAGCACTTTCCAAATAAAAATGACAGCAGTTCTCGTGAGCGCTAAAGTTTCTGTTTTTTACAGCAAGTTCAACAAGACTTTCCCCAAGTCTTCCCAACGGTTCTACTTGGCACAAACACTAATTAAACACAAAAAACAAAACAAAAACAGAGGCTAAATAATTTATTTATCACTAAACAGGATAAAAAAGCAAGGAATAAAAATAAAATTGGGTTGCCTCCTAACAAGCGCTATCGTTTAACGCCCCTAGCTAGGCATAACAAGCAAGAATAGATCTAGGTATTGCCATCTTTGGTAGGCAATCCATAAGTGGCTCTCATGATAGATTCATATGGTAATTTTATTTTATTTCTAGGGAAGTGTTCCATTCCCTTTTTTAATGGAAATTGGAATCTAATATTCCCTTCCTTCATATCAATAATTGCACCAGCCGTTCTAAGGAAAGGTTTACCGAGAATAATAGGGCAAGAAGGATTGCAATCTATATCAAGAACAATAAAATCTACGGACACATAATTCATGTTTGCAACAATAAGAATATCATTAATTCTTCCCATAGGTTTCTTAATAGTGGAATCCGCAAGATGCAAGTTTAGAGAGCAATCATCAAAATCACGGAAATCTAGCAAATCACACAAAGTTTTGGGAATAGTAGAGACACTAGCACCCAAATCACACAAAGCATAAAACTCATAATTTTTAATTTTTAATTTAATAGTAAGTTCCCACTCATCATAAAGTTTTCTAGGGATAGAAACTTCCAATTCAAGTTTTTCTTCATAAGATTGCATCAAGGCATCAACGATATGTTTAGTAAACGCTTTATTTTGACTATAAGCGTGAGGAGATTTTAGCACGGACTGCAACAAGGAAATACAATAAATTAAAGAGCAATTTTCATAATTAAATTCCTTGAAATCCAATATAGTGGGTTTAGCAACATCTAGGGTTTTAATTTCTTCAATCCCACTTTTATAAATTTTAGCATCAAGATCAACAAATTCCGAATTCTTAGAACACCTTCTAGGTAAAGGTGGATCATATTCAGTCCCATAATTATCAAGATTCATATTGCAAAACAAAGATTTAATAGGGGACACATCAATAACTTTTAGATCTTCATCATTATTTTCATAGGAACTAGAAGAACACGCTTTTATAAAGGCATCTTTCTTAGCACGCATCCTAGCAGTTCTTTCTTTGCACCCGTCGATGGAAATTCTCATGTATTTGAGAGACTCAATGATATCATGCTTAGGTGGAATAGATCTAAGTCTCAAAGAATTAACATCAAGAGCAATTCTATCAACGTTCCTAGCCAAATCATCAATCTTAAGCAATTTTTCTTCAATCATAGCATTAAAATTCTTTTGCGAAGAAATAAATTCTTTAATATTAGATTCAAAATCATAGGGCATGTTATTATAATTTCCATAAGAATTGTTGTAGGAATTACCATAATTATTAGAGCGATTACTAGGATAAGGCCTAGGATTGAAATTTCCTCTATACGCGTTGTTACCAAAATTGTTCCAACCAACAAAATTTACATCCATAGATTCATTATTATTCTCAATCAAAGTAGACAAGGCCATATCATTAGTATCAGAATAAACACTCTTATTAGCAAATCATTTCATAAGTTCATCCATCTTTCCACTCAAAACATTAATTTCTTGTATCGCATGCACCTTTTTAGTAGATCTTTCAGTATGCCATTGAGAATAATTAACCATAATATTATCTAGGAGTTTAGTAGCATCTCCTAAAGTGATTTCCATAAAAGTGCCTCCCGCGGCCGAATCTAAAAGATTTCTAGAAGAAAAATTCAATCCGGCATAAAAATTCTGAACAATTATTCACAAATTTAAACCATGAGTAAGGCAATTACGTGTCATTAATTTCATTCTCTCCCAAGCTTGTGCAACATGTTCATGATCAAGTTGTTTAAAATTCATAATATCATTTCTAAGAGAGATGATCTTAGCCAGAGGAAAATACTTAGAGATAAAAGCATCTTTGCACTTGTTCCATGAATCAATACTATTTTTAGGCAAAGATGAAAACCAAGCTTTAGCACGATCTCTAAGCGAAAAAGGAAATAGCTTCAATTTAACAATATCATTATCGACATCTTTCTTCTTTTGCATGTCACACAAATCAACGAAGCTATTAAGATGGGTAGCGACATCTTCACTAGGAAGGCCGGAGAACGGATCTTTCATGACAAGATTCAGCAAAGCAGTATTAATTTCACAAGATTCAGCATCGGTAAGAGGAGAAATTGGAGTGCGAAGGAAATCATTATTATTGGTATTGGTGAAGTCACATAATTTAGTATTATCTTGAGCCATCACGACAAACAAGCAATCCAACACATGAGCAAACAAAAAGCAAACGGGCAAAAGAGGTAAATACAGAGGGAGGATAGAGAGAGAGGGCGAATAAAATGGCAAGGGTGAAGTGGGGGAGAGGAAAACGAGAGGCAAATTGCAAATAATGTAATGCGGGAGATAGGGATTGTGATGGGTACTTGGTATGTTGACTTTTGCGCCGACTACCCGGCAACGGCGCCAGAAATGGCTCGTTGACGGGAGACAAAATTTTAGCTTGACTTCGCGTGAGCCTCCCTGGCAACGGCGCCAGAAATTCTTCTTGCTACCTCTTAAGCACTGCGTTGGATTTTCCCGAAGAGGAAGGGATGATGCAGCAAAGTAGCGTAAGTATTTCCCTTAGTTTTTGAGAACCAAGGTATCAATCTAGTAGGAGGCCACGCACGAGTCCCTTGTACCTACACAAAAACAATAGCTCAACGCAACCAACGCGCTTAGGGGTTGTCAATCCCTTCACGGTCACTTACGAAAGTGAGATCTGATAGAGATGATAAATAATATTTTTGGTATTTTTGGTATAGAGATGCAAAGTAAAAAGTAAAATCAAAGCAATAATAAAGTGATGGAGATTAATATGATGATAAAGAGACCCAGGGGCCATAGGTTTCACTAGTGGCTTCTCTCAAGAGCATAAGTATTCTACGGTGGTGAACAAATTACTGTTGAGCAATTGACAAAATTGAGCATAGTTATGAGAATATCTAGGTATGATCATGTATATAGGCATCACGTCCGAGACAAGTAGACCGAAACGATTCTGCATCTACTACTATTACTCCACTCATCGACCGCTATCCAGCATGCATCTAGGGTATTAAGTTAAAACAGAGTAACACCTTAAGCAAGATGACATGATGTAGAGGGATAGTTTCATGCAATATGATAAAAACTCCATCTTGTTATCCTCGATGGCAACGATACAATACATGCCTTGCTGCCCCTTCTGTCACTGGGAAAGGACACCGCAAGATCGAACCCAAAGCTAAGCACTTCTCCCATGGAAAGAACAACCAATCTAGTAGGCCAAACCAAACTGATAATTCGAAGATACTTGCAAAGATAACCAATCATACATAAAAGAATTCAGAGAAGATTCAAATATTATTCATAGATAGACTGGATCATAAACCCACAATTCATCGTTCTCAACAAACACACCGCAAAAAGAAGATTACATCGAATAGATCTCCACGAGAGAGGGGGCGAACATTGTATTGAGATCCAAAAAGAGAGAAGAAGCCATCTAGCTACTAACTATGGACCCGTAGGTCTGAAGTAAACTACTCACACTTCATCGAAGATGCTTGGATGATGATGTAGAAGCCCTCCGTGATTGATGCCTCCTCCGACAGAGCTCCGAAACAGGCCCCAAGATGGGATCTCGTGGATACAGAAAGTTGTGGCGGGGGAATTAGGTTTTTGGCTCCTGTTCTAATCGTTTGGGGGTACGTGGATATATATAGGAGGAAGAAGTATGTCGGTGGAGCTTCGAGGGGCCCATGAGGCAGGGGAGTTCCCTAGGGGGCGCGCCCTCCACCCTCGTGACCGCCTCGTGGCTTTCTTGACGGAGGGTCCTAGTCTCCTGGGTCTTATCTGATGAGAAAATCATGTTCCCGAAGGTTTCATTCTGTTTGGACTCCATTTGATATTCCTTTTCTTCGAAACCCTAAAACAGGCAAAAAACAACAATTCTGGGCTGGGCCTCCGGTTAATAGGTAAGTCCAAAAAAAATATAAAAGTGGAAAATAAAGCCCAATATAGTCCAAAGTAGTAGATAATATAGCATGGAGCAATCAAAAATTATAGATACGTTGGAGACGTATCAGAGTCGGTGTACTTGTCTCGGACGTGATGCCCATATACATGATCATACCTAGATATTCTCATAATTATGCTCAATTCTGTCAATTTGTAACACCCACGATGCGGCTATATCTCCCACGTGTCGGAGCACGACTTAGAGGCATAACCGCATTGTAGGCAATGTCGCAAGAGGGGTAATCTTTACACGTCCCATGTACTGAATAAGAAAGAGGTATAGAGTTGGCTTACAATTGCCACTTCACACAAAACATAAATATAGCATTACAATCATCCAGATACAAACAAGGTCCGACTATGGAACCAAAATAAAGACAACCCCAAATGCATAAGATCCCGATCGCCCCAACTGGGCTCCACTACTGATCGTCTGGAAAAGAAACATAGTAACGTCCTGAGTCCTCATCGAACTCCCACTTGAGCTCAGTCGCATCTCCTGGAATGGTATCATCGGCACCTACATCTGGTTTTGGAAGTAATCTGTGAGTCACGGGGACTCAGCAATCTCACACCCTCGCGATCAAGACTATTTAAGCTTATGGGTAGGTCAAAGGTATGAGGTGGAGCTGCAGCAAGCACTAGCATATATGGTGGCTAACTTACGCAAATGAGAGTGAGAAGAGAAGGCAAAGCACGTTCGAGAAACTATGATCAAGAAGTGATCCTAGAACTACTTACGTTCAAGCATAACCCGAGACCGTGTTCTCTTCCCGGACTCCACCGAAAAGGGACCATCACGGCTACACACGTTGTTGATCCATTTTAATTAAGTTAAGTTTCAAGTTTTCTACAACCGAACATTAACAAATTCCCATCTTCCCATAACCGTGGGCACGGCTTTTGAAAGTTCAAAACCCTGCAGGGGTGTCCCAACTTAGCCCATCACAAGCTCTCACAGTCAACGAAGAATATTCCTTCTCCCAGGACGACCCGATCAGACTCGGAATCCCGGTTACAAGACATTTCGACAATGGTAAAACAAGACCAGCAAGACCACCCGCTATGCCGACAAATCCCGATAGGTGCTGCACATATCTCGTTCTCGGGGCACACTGGATAAGCTAAGCGTATGGGAGCCAACGTAACCCAAGTTGCCAAGGGACGGCCCCGCACGGTGCTCTAGGTTGGACCAACACTTAGAGAAGCACTGGCCCGGGGGTTTAAAATAAAGATGACCCTTGAGTCCGCGAAACCCAAGGGAAAAAGGCTAGGTGGCAAATGGTAAAACCAAGGTTGGGCCTTGCTGGAGGAGTTTTATTCAAGGCGAACTGTCAAGGGGTTCCCATTATAACCCAACCGCGTAAAGAACGCAAAATCAAGGAACATAACACCGGTATGACGGAAACTAGGGCGGCAAGAGTGGAACAAAACACCAGGCATAAGGCCGAGCCTTCCACCCTTTACCAAGTATATAGGTGCATTAAAGTAAACAAGATATAATAATGATATCCCAACAATAATCAGGTTCCAACAAGGAACAAACTCCAATCTTCACCTGCAACTAACAACGCTATAAGAGGGGATGAGCAAAGCGATAACATAGCCAAACAACGGTTTGCTAGGACAAGGTGGGTTAGAGGTTTGACATGGCAATACGGGAGGCATGATAAAGCATGTGGTAGGTATTGTAGCATAGGCATAGCAATAGAGCGAGCATCTAGCAAGCAAAGATAGAAGTGATTTCGAGGGTATGGTCATCTTGCCTGCAAAGTTCTCCGAGTTGACGTAACCTTGATCCTCGTAAGCGTACTCAACGGGTTCTTCGATCACGTACTCATCTCCCGGCTCTACCCAAAGCAAGAACACAAGCAAAGGGAACCACAATCAACCACGTTGCAATGCGCAAGCAACATGATGCAAAACATAGCATGATATGCGGGATGTGATATGCAATGCATATGCGTGCTTCAAAAAGGAAAGATTGAACCAGGCCTCAACTTGGCAAACCAAGTGCGCCGCTGGAAAGATGAGTTGATTTTGGTCAAAATCAATATGAAGATCACCGGAATCGGATGCACGGTTTGCAAATGGCAAGCAAAACAATAATGGCACAAAGTTGCGATTAACAGCATGATGCCATCTAAATGCATCAAGAAAGTAAGCTAATGCACTCTAACATAGCAATAAAGCACATGGCAGTAATCCACTCAAGATGCTTGACAAAAGATGAACACTGAGCTATGGCTAAATCACTCAATAGCAGGTTCAAACAAGCATGGCAAAAGTGCAAAAGATATCAGGTTCTCAGACTTAGTGAAAATAACATGTCAGGATTTAACATCAGGAAGCAATGTTTAGAGCAAGATAACAACATGCTACAGGAACATATCATGGCAAAGCAAGGCATGGCATGAAACTACTCAAAGCATATAAAAAAATGCCCTTATTGACCATAAGACAAAAAGGATCAGAAGATACAATGGCAACCATGTCAACATAGCAAGTTTCGTTAACAGATTCAGACTTAGCAGAATACTGGACATGGCAAAAACAGAGTTACGTAGGCATGTTTGTGAGCTCGATGCACTCACCACTAGACATTGCATGACAAACTAAGCATACACCCAGCAAGAAGACATGTTAAAGTAGCTAACAATGGCAAGAACAATCTCATAGCATGCAAGGATCAACTACAACAACCTCGGCAAAATTGAATAACACGTAAACAATCTGCCAGGAACATTTTATAGAAAAAGTAGAGCAAGATTGAGTCATGCTAGGGTACTCCATAATTGCAAACAAAGACACGGATGGATAGAGCATAACAATATCTCAAAATCATCCTTACTGAACATGCTCAAAAGAGGCATGGATCACTCTGTAGCAACATGAATACATGGCATAAAAATATCATCAGGAAAATGACATAGAAGAATACATGCTCTATCCATCACGAGAGCTACTTTGCATGCTTATGCTAGTCACCACATTGATCACAAAAATACATGGCATACACCCCTGTAAAGATCGCATGACATAGCCTGATGAGGACATGGCTACCACAGTTTGTCACACCCTGATTTTCATGCCACAACACTTAAGCTATCAATCATGATAAAATGTGGTTTAACAAAAACTTTTGAGTGTTTTGGACCTTGCCTTGATTGGATTTTTGTCTGTTGTTTGCAAGTGCTCTAAAAAATCAAATAAATCCTCAAACTCCTATACTTCATCTCCTTGCTCCAAACTCTTGAACCAATGATCATGCCATGTGTATAGGACATAAAAATAATTTCTTGCAAAAATAATTTGGCCAAATAGTATTTTCTAAAATTAGTTTTCCAAAAGCCCTGAATTGAGGTTTGCACTGCAAGTACTTGATTTGGGGTGTGAAAAATCTTTCAAAAGGTATCCTATTAGATATAGGACTCCCATAAACCACAAAAATATAATTTTAAAAGTTATTTTACTATTTTATTTAAAAGCTTTTTCTTAAGGCCAGAAATGGTTTTTAATAGGGAAAAATTATTTTATTGTATCAAAAACATTTGACAAAAATCAGGGAAACTCAATGGACATATATTGTCCATATATAAGAGTTTCAACACATGGTCATGTTCAAAATATTGGTCAAATCCCTCAAAAACCATTTCTGCCCATTTCAAGGATTTGAAATATTTCTACAGGAAATATTCCCCAGCAATTCCAAGAAAATTCTAGCATGTCACATATGACATGTTTGATGATCTTGCCAAGTATCATGTCATGGAGAATAGTATAACCCCATGAGATCTCCTCAAAACCATTTCTGTCCATTTTGAAGTTTGAGCAACTTTACATTGCCAAACATGTGCAAATGTTCTCAAACCTTGTGAACATGCTCAAATGGTCTAATTATTCATCTAGACCAAATGGCACAAGTTGGAGAGAATTTTATCTTGCTCAAACTGCCCCAAAACCCTTCCTGTTCAGAACTAAATTTGAACAACTCTACATTGGCAACTTTCTCCTTTTGATCTCAACTTTTGTGGACATGTTCATAACCTCAAATGATGACACTACACCAAGTGGTGCATCAAGGAGAATAGATTTGCATGACTAAATCTTGGAAAAGCCATTTCTGTTGATTTCTAGGGTTTACCAAAGTTACATTGGCTACTTTGCCCAAATGAGCTCAAACTTGGTGGAACATCCTACTTCTATGTGTCATTCCATCCTGTTAATTCTCATGGCAAGTGGAATTAATTTTCTTGCCCAAACCATCATCAAACACCTTCTGCCATTTTTCCAAAAAACACCATTTTGACCCCTTCCACTAATCTCCTTGAGCTCAACTTTTTACCACAGCTCCTCCTAGTCTTCTCCTACCTGCAATAACTCTCCCCAGGTCATTGCTCAATTATTGGAGGGGTAAAACCCCATTTTCTCTCTCTGGACAGCCCATTTCCCTCTCTCCCTCAACCTCTCTCCTCTCCTACTGGCTGTCCAGGGCATCCAAGGCCCTCTCCCCTTTGTTTACTCCTCCCTAAACAACCTAGACACAAGTGGCCATGCCCTACAAGCCAAAGGCATGCCCTGGCATGCAATTGGCGTGCTCCAGAGCATGCTACAGTGCACACCCGCACTATAGCCGCACCCTTCCAACCGCCTCCGGCCACCTAGGGCCTCCCCCCCCGTGTCCCCCGAGGTCACCTCGACGTCCACAGCACGCTACACCGTCGTCCCCCTCCTCTCTCTCTCCCTCTCCGGCTCTCCTCGCGTGCGGACAGAGCGTCGCCCGAGCGCGCCAGTCGCTGGCCGCGGCGGGGACCCGCTTTGCCGCATTCCCCGCTCCCTATCTCTCTTCCTGGCGCCCTAATCCACCCCCACGAATGCCGTAGACAGCCCCTTGCCCTCTCTCCTGGCCTCCCGATCCGTTGCCGCGGCCACCCGTGCGCCACGTCCACGGTGAGCCACGGGTCGGCTACTTAAGGCCGCCCCCGAGCCCCCTCTCTACTCCTTTGGCCCTCTCTCCCTCCTGTGCATCCCCTGGACCAATCCGCACCTCCTCCCGTGCCCTCCGACCTCGTCCATGGCCGGAGCCGAGCCGCCGGCCTCCACCTAAATTCAGCCGAGCCCGAGCTCTTCTCCCTCTCCTCTCTCCACCAGCAGGCTCCCCTGAGCAAGGCGGAGCTCCCACTCTCTTTCCCTCATCCGAGGACGCACCGTAGCGCCGTGCCCAATCTCGCCGACGCCACCGTCCGCCGGCATCCAAGCCGCTATCGCCTCGACCATCCCCGGCAGCCGTGGCATACACGAATGGATGCGACGCTCGACGCCGAGCTCATCCATAGCCAGAGCGTCGCCAGAGGTGCTCCGTAGCACCGGCAGTCGTCGTCGGGGCTCTCTGCTCCCTCGGCCAGGCGAGCGGGCGGGAGGAAGACGAAGATGATGTCCTGCGGGCGGGCCCCGCTTGTCAGCGGCTCCACCCATCGGGCCACGCTAGCAAGTGGACACGGGTCCAGCTCGGGGTTGCCTCCCGTGCGGGAAGGCGTATTACCCCGGTACGCCTTCGATGTTGCCCCTGTCGCCGCGCGGCCGAGCAGCTGGGCCGGCCCATGGCTATCTCTCACCGGTGCGCAGGATAAGGGTAATGCCTTATATTTCTTTTTATTCTTTTCAAGTGAGTTTCTAAAATCCATAGTTCATTCATTTCATGCCCAAATTCGATGATTCAAATTTCTACTAGTTCATAACTTCATTCTCTATCACAGGGTGCAATTTGCACATTTTTCCAGAAACATTTCCTTCACAAATTTTTATGAAATCTTACTTTTCCATTTCTGTCATAAACTTTAGAAAATCACAGAGAGCCCATTTTTTATCCAAATTCCATGATTCAAAATCCTAGAAGTCTATAAGTTCAAAACTTAGTTTTTGAATATTTTTACTAATATTTTCTGTATCACCTCAAATAGTGGTTATTCCTTCATATATAGCCAACTTTGCAATTCATAGAGAAATCATTTGAACTCCAAATCCAGTGAAACCAACTCCTAGATGCTTCTAAAAATCATGCCTTGTTAAATGGGTATCCTTGCTCATTTTTCAAAATAATATGTTTCTGTACACTTCTTGCAATTCCATAAACCCCTTGATTCCATCATATCAAAATGTTTAGAAATATCCATTGATCCACTTCCAATGAAATCACTTTGGTCATTCCTCATATGACCAGAGGTATCCAATAAAAGTCAACTTCATATTTTTAGAGCACATTTATTCTTGCCATGTTGTGTTGCTTACTGTGATTGTTTCCGACGTTAGTTGCCGAAGTAGACGGAGTACTTGGAGAAGGACCAGAAGATCTCAAGACTCTGATGAACTAGGCAAGCAGCCCTTTGACCATGATGAACCATGTTTCATCATAATAGCATTTTCGTTGTTTCATCAAGTGCATGATATATATATTGAATGGCAACCTTGCTAAGCTTGCCTCCGTTGCATACTCCATTGATACTTGCATTGATCATGATTCTACCTGTGCTTAGAGTTGTGTTGGTGGGTTGTAGAAATATGCTATAGTAGATGGCAACGCAAAGTGGGTCAGGGTTATGCATGGAAAGAAACAAGTGTGGTTTGACATACTTGCAAACAGCCCAGTGGGTGCCACTAATGCCCCTGGGAGATGATGATGAACTAGGTCACTACTTGGTGGAGAGGTAGTGTACCGAGGCTCGATAAAAGTGTTGTTTACAGAGACGGATTAGATTTAAGATTTGTCGACTGTCCCAACCTTACATGCGCAACCACTCTACCCTTATATGGGAAAGGGCATTATTGATTACCTAGGCCCATACTAGCATGGAGCCCGCATTACTAGTGACGGGAGAGTTGTTGTTGTGCTCTCTCGGGACAGGGTCGTGCCAGGTAGGACGGCCATGACTGTCTTCACAGGGCACCGGACACACCATTGGTACCCCGTGCTTGTGGTATGTGATGAAAATGGGAGCGAGGCTCCACAATTTTAAGATGTGAAATGTTGGGCACGGGGGTTACTGCTAATCGAGTGGACTCTATGTTAGTGTCGTCTATGGAAAGATAGTGATCGGGTGCTTACCCCGGGTACTTGAGGTACCGCGGGTCGTGGATGACACGGAAGTTCCCCGGATCTTGTGGGTAAAGTGTGCAACCTCTGCAGAGTGTAAAACTATTCGAATAGCCGTGTCCATGGTCAAGGACAGTTGGGTGGTGTTGCTTAGACTACGTCCATATGTTTCTGACAAACAACACGGTTTGGTAAATCTATTCACGTCATTCGTGAGGAAGTCACGATGAGCTTGAGCATGAGATGTTCATAACTCTCTCTCGATGTTGATGTCTGTAACCTCCTGATACTTCTTGCAGGCGCATTCATATCCTTGATAAATGTTGATCATACTTGCATGAGAAAAACTAGCTTTCTGCCAAAATGCCAAATGAGCAGTAGTGCCTTGCATAATTATTCTGTTATCACCCTCGGGTCGCTTGCGAGTACATTCAAAGTACTCATTGGCTTGCCACTGGTTATTTTATTGGCCAGGCATGAAAGAACAGGATATGATGAAGAATACTTCGGTGAAGAACATGCGAGCTAGGACGCTTCCCAGTCAGAATGTCTGTAGGGTTAAGGCAGATGGCATGGCTCCAAGTTATCGACGAAGATTTCCGCTGCGATATTATACTCAAGACTTGACCATAATGGTCCTACTTGTGTAATACGGTATGTATGGATGTAAGACTCTTGTTATTCAGCTTTTGTGTGTTCAGTGAGCATTAATCTTTGGGATCACTGTACACGTGCATTCAGTGATCATGACTTACGAGTCGGGGTCCCCACAGAGCTGGTATCAGAGCCATCCTGACTGTAGGAAGCCTTAGTTAGCACGGTCATTAGTTAGGGTAAAACTATTTCCAAAACTATTACTAGTTTTCAAAACTATCTATATTTCTCTACCCTTCTCAGTTTTTCAAAAACTAAGGTATACTTTCCCCATCGATCTCTTCCCTTCAAAACTATTGCAAACGGTCGCTAGCACCCTCAAGCCCCTGACCACAGGATTCCTTGTAATCCTCATGGATAGCCTAGAAGGAGTACACCTTGCCAAACACTCACCCACCCCTTCTGAACCCAAGATTGGCGACACCACAACAACACGATGCCAACAGAAGATACGCCTTTGAAGAATGAGGACATAAAGATCGAGAGGATGGTGACACCTTTGAATTTGACCAGGATGATGCAACGTTAGCCTATGATGATCATGGCATAGGATATGCAAGATCATGATATACATCGCTAATAGAGTAACCCTGTCACTACTGTTGTTGTATCGGCAACCACCGGTGGATGAGAACGTCGCCATTTGGTCCGCGTCACTATAGTGAGTAGGAAAACGGTTCTATTCATCCCCCGCTCTTGGTGTCGACGTTGTCATCAACTTAACCGACATGTTGGACCTCTACTATGCCTTGTTAATGTCATTGCATAAAGGATTACCTACCTGGTACCATCGACGCCTTAGAAGACAAAACGGGATCATCATGAATAAGAAGACAACAGAAGACCGAGACAATGCCTGCTACGAGGAGCCACCTCACTTCAACAGGCGAGAAGTTGTTGAAGAATCTTCAGGCTCAACCTGGATCGTTTCATCGAACAACTACAAGAGACGTAGCAACAACTGAGGAAAACTTAGGAGATTGCACGAGGCTCAAGGCACGATTACTGAGTCTGAGAACCCCTAGGGTAGGATGAGTCGTGTACCCCCTATGCGCAGTCGAGTCCGTATGATGGTTCGAATAGAACCATGATTGTGTCTTGCTTGTTTTTATTTGTTTGTGTTTTGATATAGGTCGCACTTTTGCCCTAGGCAACAAGTATGCGACTATATCACCTTCCTTACCTTGTTTCTTTTGTTTGGCCCTTTTTGGCACTTGTTTCTTTGCACCTGCACTATAGAACCCCCCTTTAGGCATCCCCCTTTATGCTACTTATCCCTCTCATCTCTCTCCTCAACTGAGGACCAGCAAGACAAGATGCACCAAGGAGTCTACTTTGGCGACCAACTAGCACTGAAGAACTTTTCTACAGCCTCCTCGACCAAGTAAAACCCCGTAGAGTCATGTTTAACCCCCAGACCAGAAACCCATTCTTAGACCCTTCGAGACTTCACGAGATACCCTAGCTCGAGTCCTTGTGCTTAACCCATGGAATTGCAAGAGAACCAGTTAAGCCTCTGTAAACCTTGCACAACACTGGGTTCATTATGGACTAGTGGACATAGTGAACGAGCACATTGTCATCCTAATATAGCACAAGAGTTGATGCTTTCGATGGTATAAGGTTATTTGTTTAAAGGACTAGATAGAACAATTGGCATCTCAGGAACCGTGCTTAAAGATAAGGTGACAAACGTTCGCTCGCACACTAGAATCCTTGAAACCCTTAAGCCCTACCAAGCCACAACATGGTCGGATCCTGACCCTGGGCTTTGGCTCTAGATCAATAAGACCTTGGCCAATGCTCAATCGTGACCATCACCAATGCCTCAGCCCACTTCACATACCACATAGACTTCATGGAGTGCTCGGACAAGTTAGTTGTCATCTTTCTTTGATGACATACTTTTCTACCCGAAGACGGAAGAAGAACCATTCAGCTGGTTAGGGAACATCTGAAGACCGCCATGTCAAGGAGGAAGAACTATACCAACCACCATCGCCAAGAAATAAACGTCCGCGTTGAAGACCAGGTGTATCAGCAAGCCACTTCTCTCAATGGGACCAGGCATTTCCATGCCAAGGGAACCCACACCAAGATTCATCAGCCTCCTCCGAGATCACCTCAAGATGAAGAGTAGACGGCTACCAGCTAGAGTTACCACCTGAGTTACCCATTGTGCATAGTGTTTTCCACGCATCACACCCTGAAAGTGTTTCCAACTTCCTAACTTGCCCAATCTCTACAAGGGCATAAACCACCGAGCCATCGACCCCTAGCCAAATCTAACCTACCGCGAGCTACCCATTAGCAACCTGGATCAAGAGGAGCGTCATACACGAAGCCACACCAGCAAGTACCTCAAGCTCAATGGAGCACTACATGGAAGCAGAAGCAACATGAGGACTTGAAGACTACCCCAGATCCAAGTTTCTGTATCCCTTTTCCGCGCCTAGTTTGCGAATCTCGGGGACGAGATTCTTGTAAGGGGGGTAGGTCTGTCACACCCTGATTTTCATGCCACGACACTTAAGCTATCAATCATGATAAAATGTGGTTTGACAAAAACTTTTGAGTGTTTTGGACCTTGCCTTGATTGGAGTTTTGTCTGTTGTTTGCAAGTGCTCTAAAAATCAAATAAATCCTCAAACTCCTATACTTCATCTCCTTGCTCCAAACTCTTGAACCAATGATCATGCCATGTGTATAGGACATAAAAATAATTTCTTGCAAAAATAATTTGGCCAAATAGTATTTTCTAAAATTAGTTTTCCAAAAGCCCTGAATTGAGGTTTGCACTGCAAGTACTTGATTTGGGGTGTGAAAAATCTTTCAAAAGGTATCCTATTAGATATAGGACTCCCATAAACCACAAAAATATAATTTTAAAAGTTATTTTACTATTTTATTTAAAAGCTTTTTCTTAAGGCCAGAAATGGTTTTAATAGGGAAAAATTATTTTATTGTATCAAAAACATTTGACAAAAATCAGGGAAACTCAATGGACATATATTGTCCATATATAAGAGTTTCAACACATGGTCATGTTCAAAATATTGGTCAAATCCCTCAAAAACCATTTCTTCCCATTTCAAGGATTTGAAATATTTCTACAGGAAATATTCCCCAGCAATTCCAAGAAAATTCTAGCATGTCATGTATGACATGTTTGATGATCTTGCCAAGTATCATGTCATGGAGAATAGTATAACCCCATGAGATCTCCTCAAAACCATTTCTGTCCATTTTGAAGTTTGAGCAACTTTACATTGCCAAACATGTGCAAATGTTCTCAAACCTTGTGAACATGCTCAAATGGTCTAATTATTCATCTAGACCAAATGGCACAAGTTGGAGAGAATGTTATCTTGCTCAAACTGCCCCAAAACCCTTCCTGTTCAGAACCAAATTTGAACAACTCTACATTGGCAACTTTCTCCTTTTGATCTCAACTTTTGTGGACATGTTCATAACCTCAAATGATGACACTACACCAAGTGGTGCATCAAGGAGAATAGATTTGCATGACTAAATCTTGGTAAAGCCATTTCTTTTGATTTCTAGGGTTTACCAAAGTTACATTGGCTACTTTGCCCAAATGAGCTCAAACTTGGTGGAACATCCTACTTCTATGTGCCATTCCATCCTGTTAATTCTCATGGCAAGTGGAATTAATTTTCTTGCCCAAACCATCATCAAACACCTTCTGCCATTTTTCCAAAAAACACCATTTTGACCCCTTCCACTAATCTCCTTGAGCTCAACTTTTTACCACAGCTCCTTCTAGTCTTCTCCTACCTGCAGTAACTCTCCCCTGGTCATTGCTCAATTATTGGAGGGGTAAAACCCCATTTTCTCTCTTTGGACAGCCCATTTCCCTCTCTCCCTCAACCTCTCTCCTCTCCTACTGGCTGTCCAGGGCATCCAAGGCCCTCTCCACTTTGTTTACTCCTCCCTAAACAACCTAGACACAAGTGGCCATGCCCTACAAGCCAAAGGCATGCCCTGGCATGCAATTGCCGTGCTCCAGAGCGCGCTACAGTGCACACCCGCACTGTAGCCGCCCCCTTCCAACCGCCTCCGGCCACCTAGGGCCTCCCCCTCGTGTCCCCCGAGGTCACCTCGACGTCCACAGCACGCTACACTGTCGTCCCCCTCCTCTCTCTCCCTCTCCGGCTCTCCTCGCGTGCGGACAGAGCGCCGCCCGAGCGCGCCAGTCGCTGGCCGCGGAGGGGACCCGCTTTGCCGCATTCCCTGCTCCCTCTCTCTCTTCCTAGCGCCCTACTCCACCCCCACGAACGTCGTAGACAGCCCCTTGCCCTCTCTCCTGGCCTCCCGAGCCGTTGCTGCGGCCACCCGTGCGCCACATCCACGGTGAGCCACGGGTCAGCTACTTAAGGCCGCCCCTGAGCCCCCTCTCTACTCCTTTGGCCCTCTCTCCCTCCCGTGCATCCCCTGGACCAATCCGCACCTCCTCCCGTGCCCTCCAACCTCGTCCATGGTCGGAGCCGAGCCGCCGGCCTCCACCTAAATTCAGCCGAGCCCGAGCTCTTCTCCCTCTCCTCTCTCCACCAGCAGGCTCACCTGAGCAAGGCAGAGCTCCCACGCTCCTTCCCTCATCCGAGGACGCACCGTAGCACCGTGCCCAATCTCGCCGACGCCACCATCCGCTGCCATCCAAGCCGCCGTCGCCTCGACCATCCCCGGCAGCCGTGGCATACATGAATGGATGCGGCGCTCAACGCCGAGCTCATCCATAGGAGAGCGTCGCCAAAGGTGCTCCGTAGCACCGGCAGTCGTCGTCGGGGCTCTCTGCTCCCTCAGCCAGGCGAGCGCGCGGGAGGAAGACGAAGACGATGACCTGCGGGCGGGCCCCGCTCGTCAGTGGCTCCACCCGCCGGGCCACGCTAGCAAGTGGACACGGGTCCAGCTCGGGGTTGCCTCCCGTGCGGGAAGGCGTATTACCCCGGTACGCCTTCGATGTTGCCCCTATCGCCGCGCGGCCGATCAGCTGGGCCAGCCCACGGCTATCTCTCACCGATGCGCAGGATAAGGGTAATGCCTTGTATTTCTTTTTATTCTTTTCCAGTGAGTTTCTAAAATCCATAGTTCATTCATTTCATGCCCAAATTCGATGGTTCAAATTTCTACTAGTTCATAAATTCATTCTCTATCACAGGATGCAATTTGCACATTTTTCCAGAAACATTTCCTTCACAAATGTTTATGAAAACTTATTTTTCCATTTCTGTCATATACTTTAGAAAATCACAGAGAGCCCATTTTTTATCCAAATTCCATGATTCAAAATCCTAGATGTATATAAGTTCAAAACTTAGTTTTTGAACATTTTTACTAATATTTTCTGCATCACCTCAAATAGTGGTCTATTCCTTCATATATAGCCAACTTTGCAATTCATAGAGAAATCATTTGAATTCCAAATCCAGTGAAACCAACTCCTAGATGCTTCTAAAAATCATGCCTTGTTAAATGGGTATCCTTGCTAATTTTTCAAAATAATATGTTCTGTACACTTGCAATTCCATAAACCCCTTGATTCCATCATATCAAAATGTTTAGAAATATCCATTGATCCACTTCCAATGAAATCACTTTGGTCATTCCTCATATGACTAGAGGTATCCAATAAAAGTCAACTTCAAATTTTTTAGAGCACATTTATTCTTGCCTTGTTGTGTTGCTTATTGTGATTGTTTCCGATGTTAGTTGCCGAAGTAGACGGAGTACTTGGAGAAGGACCAGAAGATCTCAAGACTCTGATGAACCAGGCAAGCAGCCCTTTGACCATGATGAACCATGTTTCATCATAATAGCATTTTCGTTGTTTCATCAAGTGCATGATATATATATTGAATGGCAACCTTGCTAGGCTTGCCTCCGTTGCATACTCCATTGCTACTTGCATTGATCATGACTCTACCCTTGCTTAGAGTTGTGTTGGTGGGTTGTAGAAATATGCTATAGTAGATGGCTACGCAAAGTGGGTCAGGGTTATGCATGGAAAGAAACAAGTGTGGTTTGACATACTTGCAAACAGCCCAGTGGGTGCCACTAATGCCCCTGGGAGATGATGATGAACTAGGTCACTACTTGGTGGAGAGATAGTGTACCGAGGCTCGATAAAAGTGTTGTTTACAGAGACGGATTAGATTTAAGATTTGTCGACTGTCCCAACCTTACATGTGCAACCACTCTACCCTTATATGGGAAAGGGCATTATTGATTACCTAGGCCGATACTAGCTTGGAGCCCGCATTACTAGTGACGGGAGAGTTGTTGTTGCACTCTCTCGGGATGGGGTCGTGCCAGGTAGGACGGCCATGACTGTCTTCACAGGGCACCGGACACACCGTTGGTACCCCGTGCTTGTGGTATATGATGAAAATGGGAGCGAGGCTCCACAATTTTAAGATGTGAAATGTTGGGCACGGGGGTTACTGCCAATCGAGTGGACTCTATGTTAGTGTCGTCTAGGGAAAGATAGTGATCGGGTGCTTACCCCGGGTACTTGAGGTACCGCGGATCGTGGATGACACGGAAGTTCCCCGGATCTTGTGGGTAAAGTGTGCAACCTCTGCAGAGTGTAAAACTATTCGAATAGTCGTGTCCACGGTCAAGGACAGTTGGGTGGTGCTGCTTAGACTACGTCCATATGTTTCTGACAAACAACATGGTTTGGTAAATCTATTCACGTAATTAGTGAGGAAGTCACGATGAGCTTGAGCATGAGATGTTCATAACTCTCTCTCGATGTTGATGTCTGTAACCTCCTGATACTTGTTGCAGGCGCATTCATATCCTTGATAAATGTTGATCATACTTGCATGAGAAAAACTAGCTTTCCGCCAAAATGCCAAATGAGCAGTAGTGCCTTGCATAATTATTCTGTTATCACCCTTGGGTCGCTTGAGAGTACATTCAAAGTACTCATTGGCTTGCCACTGGTTATTTTATTGGCCAGGCATGAAAGAACAGGATATGATGAAGAATACTTCGGTGACGAACATGTGTGCTAGGACGCTTCCCAATCAGAATGTCTGTAGGGTTAAGGCAGATGGCATGGGTCCAAGTTATCGACGAAGATTTCTGCTGCGATGTTATACTCAAGACTTGACCATAATGGTCCTACTTGTGTAATACGGTATGTATGGATGTAAGACTCTTGTTATTCAGCTTCTGTGTGTTCAGTGAGCATTGATCTCTGGGATCACTGTACACGTGCATTCGGTGATCACGACTTATGAGTCAGGGTCCCCACAGAGCTGGTATCATAACCATCCTGACTGTAGGAAGCCTTAGTTAGCATGGTCGTTAGTTAGGGTAAAACTATTTCCAAAACTATTACTAGTTTTCAAAACTATCTATATTTCTCTTCCCTTCTCAGTTTTTCAAAAACTAAGGTATACTTTCCCCATCGATCTCTTCCCTTGAAAACTATTGCAAACGGTCGCTAGCACCCTCAAGCCCCTGACCACGGGATTCCTTGTAATCCTCGTGGATAGCCTAGAAGGAGTACACCTTGCCAAACACTCACCCACCCCTTCTGAACCCAAGATTGGCGACACCACAACAAGACGATGCCAACAGAAGATACGCCTTTGAAGAATGAGGACATAAAGATCGAGAGGACGGTGACACCTTTGAATTTGACCAGGATGATGCAACGTTAGCCTATGATGATCATGGCATAGGATATGCAAGATCATGATATACATCGCTAATAGAGTAACCCTGTCACTACTGTTGTTGTATCGGCAACCACCGGTGGATGAGAACCTCCGCATTTGGTTCGCCTCACTATAGTGAGCAGGAAAACGGTTCTCTTCATCCCCCGCTCTTGGTGTCGATGTTGTCATCAACGTAACCGACATGTTGGACCTCTACTATGCCTTGTTAATGTCATTGCATAAAGGATTACATACCTGGTACCTTCGACGCCTTAGAAGACAAAACGGGATCATCATGAATAAGAAGACAACAGAAGACCGAGACAATGCCTGCTACGAGGAGCCACCTCACTTCAACAGGCGAGAAGTTGTTGAAGAATCTTCAGGCTCAACCTGGATCGTTTCATCGAACAACTACAAGAGACGTAGCAACACCTGAGGAAAAGTTAGAAGATTGCACGAGGCTCAAGGCACGATTACTGAGTCCGAGAACCCCTAGGGTAGGATGAGTCGTGTACCCCCTATGCGCAGTCGAGTCCGTATGATGGTTCGAATAGAACCATGATTTTGTCTTGCTTGTTTTTATTTGTTTGTGTTTTGATATAGGTCGCACTTTTGCCCTAGGCAATAAGTATGCGACTATATCACCTTCCTTCCTTGTTTCTTTTGTTTGGCCCTTTTTGGCACTTGTTTGTTTGCACCTGCACTATAGAACCCCCCTTTAGGCATCCCCCTTTATGCTACTTATCCCTCTCATCTCTCTCCTCAATTGACGACCAGCAAGACAAGATGCACCAAGGAGTCTACTTCGGCGACCAACTAGCACTGAAGAACATTTCTACAGCCTCCTTGACCAAGTAAAACCCCGTAGAGTCATGTTTAACCCCCAGACTAGAAACCCATTCTTAGACCCTTCGAGACTTCACGAGATACCCCAGCTCGAGTCCTTGTGCTTAACCCATAGAATTGCAAGAGAACCAGTTAAGCCTCTGTAAACCTTGCACAACACTGGGTTCATTATGGAACTAGTGGACATAGTGAACGAGCACATTGTCATCCTAATATAGCACAAGAGTTGATGCTTTCGATGGTATAAGGTTATTTGTTTAAAGGACTAGATAGAACAATTGGCACCTCAGGAACCGTGCTTAAGGATAAGGTGACAAACGTTCGCTCGCACACTAGAATCCTTGAAACCCTTAAGCCCTACCAAGCCACAACATGGTCGGATCCTGACCTTGGGCTTTGGCTCTAGATCAATAAGACCTTGGCCAATGCTCAATCGTGACCATCACCAATGCCTCAGCCCACTTCACGTACCACATAGACTTCATGGAGTGCTTGGACAAGTTAGTTGTCATCTTTCTTTGATGACATACTTTTCTACCCGAAGACGGAAGAAGAACCGTTCAGCTGGTTAGGGAACATCTGAAGACCGCCATGTCAAGGAGGAAGAACTATAGCAACCACCATCGCCAAGAAATAAACGTCCGCGTTGAAGACCAGGTGTATCTGCAAGCCACTTCCCTCAATGGGACCAAGCATTTCCATGCCAAGGGAACCCACACCAAGATTCATCAGCCCCCTCCGAGATCACCTCAAGATGAAGAGTAGACGGCTACCAGCTATAGTTACCACCTGAGTTACCCATTGTGCACAGCGTTTTCCACGCATCACACCCCGGAAGTGTTTCCAACTTCCTAACTTGCCCGATCTCTACAAGGGCATAAACCACCGAGCCATCGACCCCTAGCCCAATCTAACCTACCGCGAGCTACCCATTAGCAACCTGGATCAAGAGGAGCGTCATACACGAAGCCACACCAGCAAGTACTTCAAGCTCAATGGAGCACTACACGGAAGCAGAAGCAACATGAGGACTTGAAGACTACCCCAGATCCAAGTTTCTGTATCCCTTTTCCGCGCCTAGTTTGGGAATCTCGGGGACGAGATTCTTGTAAGGGGGGTAGGTCTGTCACACCCTGATTTTCATGCCACAACACTTAAGCTATCAATCATGATTAAATGTGGTTTGACACAAACTTTTGAGTGTTTTGGACCATGCCTTGATTGGATTTTTGTCTGTTGTTTGCAAGTGCTCTAAAAATCAAATAAATCCTCAAACTCCTATTCATCTCCTTGCTCCAAACTCTGGAACCAATGATCATGCCATGTGTATAGGACATAAAAATAATTTCTTGCAAAAATAATTTGGCCAAATAGTATTTTCTAAAATTAGTTTTCCAAAACCCCTGAATTGAGGTTTGCACTGCAAGTACTTGATTTGGGGTGTGAAAAATCTTTCAAAAGGTATCCTATTAGATATAGGACTCCCATAAACCACAAAATTATAATTTTAAAAGTTATTTTACTATTTTATTTAAAAGCTTTTTCTTAAGGCCAGAAATGATCTTTAATAGGGAAAAATTATTTTATTGTATCAAAAACATTTGACAAAAATCAGGGAAACTCAATGGACATATATTGTCCATATATAAGAGTTTCAACACATGGTCATGTTCAAAATATTGGTCAAATCCCTCAAAAACCATTTCTGCCCATTTCAAGGATTTGAAATATTTCTACAGGAAATATTCCCCAGCAATTCCAACAAAATTCTAGCATGTCACATATGACATGTTTGATGATCTTGCCAAGTATCATGTCATGGAGAATAGTATAACCCCATGAGATCTCCTCAAAATCATTTTTGTCCATTTTGAAGTTTGAGCAACTTTACTTTGCCAAACATGTCCAAATGTTCTCAAACCTTGTGAACATGCTCAAATGGTCTAATTATTCATCTAGACCAAATGGCACAAGTTGGAGAGAATGTTATCTTGCTCAAAGTGCCCCAAAACCCTTCCTGTTCAGAACCAAATTTGAACAACTCTACATTGGCAACTTTCTCCTTTTGATCTCAACTTTTGTGGACATGTTCATAACCTCAAATGATGACACTACACCAAGTGGTGCATCAAGGAGAATAGATTTGCATGACTAAATCGTGGTAAAGCCATTTCTGTTGATTTCTAGGGTTTACCAAAGTTACATTGGCTACTTTGCCCAAATGAGCTCAAACTTGGTGGAACATCCTACTTCTATGTGCCATTCCATCCTGTTAATTCTCATGGAAAGTGGAATTAATTTTCTTGCCCAAACCATCATCAAACACCTTCTGCCATTTTTCCAAAAAACACCATTTTGACCCCTTCCACTAATCTCCTTGAGCTCAACTTTTTACCATAGCTCCTCCTAGTCTTCTCCTACCTATAGTAACTCTCCCCTGGTCATTGCTCAATTATTGGAGGGATAAAACCCCATTTTGTCTCTCTGGACAGCCCATTTCCCTCTCTCCCTCAACCTCTCTCCTCTCCTACTGGCTGTCCAGGGCATCCAAGGCCCTCTCCCCTTTGTTTACTCCTCCCTAAACAACCTAGACACAAGTGGCCATGCCCTACAAGCCAAAGGCGTGCCCTGGCATGCAATTGTCGTGCTCCAGAGCGTGCTACAGTGCACACCCGCACTGTAGCCGCCCCCTTCCAACCGCCTCCGGCCACCTAGGGCCTCCCCCTCGTGTCCCCCGAGGTCACCTCGACGTCCACAGCACGCTACACTGTCATCCCCCTCCTCTCTCTCCCTCTCCGGCTCTCCTCGCGTGCGAATAGAGCGCCGCCCGAGCGTGCCAGTTGCTGGCCGCGGCGGGGACCCGCTTTGCCGCATTCCCCGCTCCCTCTCTCTCTCTTCCTGGTGCCCTACTCCACCCCCACGAACGCCGTAGACAGCCCCTTGCCCTCTCTCCTGGCCTCCCGAGCCGTTGCCGCGGCCACCCGTGCGCCACGTCCACGGTGAGCCATGGGTCGGCTACTTAAGGCCGCCCCCGAGCCCCCTCTCTAATCCTTTGGCCCTCTCTCCCTCCCGTGCATCCCCTGGACCAATCCGCACCTCCTCTCGTGCCCTCCAACCTCGTCCATGGCCGGAGCCGAGCCGCCGGCCTCCACCTAAATTCAGCCGAGCCCGAGCTCTTCTCCCTCTCCTCTCTCCACCAACAGGCTCCCCTGAGCAATGCGGAGCTCCCACGCTCTTTCCCTCGTCCGAGGACGCACCGTAGCGTCGTGCCCAATCTCGCCGACGCCACCGTCCGCCGGTATCCAAGCCGCCGTCGCCTCGACCATCCCCGGCAGCCGTGGCATACATGAATGGATGTGGCGCTCGACGCCGAGCTCATCCATAGCCAGAGCGTCGCCCGAGGTGCTCCGTAGCACCGGCTGTCGTCGTCGGGGCTCTCTGCTCCCTCGGCTAGGCGAGCGCGGGGGAGGAAGACGAAGACGATGACCTGTGGGCGGGCCCCGCTCGTTAGTGGCTCCACCCACCGGGCCACGCTAGCAAGTGGACACGGGTCCAGCTCGGGGTTGCCTCCCGTGCGGGAAGGCGTATTACCCCGGTACGCCTTCGACGTTGCCCCTGTCGCCGCGCGGCCGAGCAGCTGGGCCAGCCCACGGCTATCTCTCACCGGTGCGCAGGATAAGGGTAATGCCTTATATTTCTTTTTATTCTTTTCCAGTGAGTTTCTAAAATCCATAGTTCATTCATTTCATGCCCAAATTCGATGATTCAAATTTCTACTAGTTCATAACTTCATTCTCTATCACAGGGTGCAATTTGCACATTTTTCCAGAAACATTTCCTTCACAAATGTTTATGAAATCTTACTTTTCCATTTCTGTCATAAACTTTAGAAAATCACAGAGAGCCCATTTTTTATCCAAATTCCATGATTCAAAATCCTAGAAGTCTATAAGTTCAAAACTTAGTTTTTGAATATTTTTACTAATATTTTCTGTATCACCTCAAATAGTGGTTATTCCTTCATATATAGCCAACTTTGCAATTCATAGAGAAATCATTTGAACTCCAAATCCAGTGAAACCAACTCCTAGATGCTTCTAAAAATCATGCCTTGTTAAATGGGTATCCTTGCTCATTTTTCAAAATAATATGTTTCTGTACACTTCTTGCAATTCCATAAACCCCTTGATTCCATCATATCAAAATGTTTAGAAATATCCATTGATCCACTTCCAATGAAATCACTTTGGTCATTCCTCATAAGACCAGAGGTATCCAATAAAAGTCAACTTCATATTTTTAGAGCACATTTATTCTTGCCTTGTTGTGTTGCTTATTGTGATTGTTTCCGACGTTAGTTGCCGAAGTAGACGGAGTACTTGGAGAAGGACCAGAAGATCTCAAGACTCTGATGAACCAGGCAAGCAGCCCTTTGACCATGATGAACCATGTTTCATCATAATAGCATTTTCGTTGTTTCATCAAGTGCATGATATATATCTTGAATGGCAACCTTGCTAGGCTTGCCTCTGTTGCATACTCCATTGATACTTGCATTGATCATGACTTTACCCTTGCTTAGAGTTGTGTTGGTGGGTTGTAGAAATATGCTATAGTAGATGGCTACGCAAAGTGGGTCAGGGTTATGCATGGAAAGAAACAAGTGTGGTTTGACATACTTGCAAACAGCCTAGTGGGTGCCACTAATGCCCCTGGGAGATGATGATGAACTAGGTCACTACTTGGTGGAGATATAGTGTACCGAGGCTCGATAGAAGTGTTGTTTACAGTGACGGATTAGATTTAAGATTTGTCGACTGTCCCAACCTTACATGCGCAACCACTCTACCCTTATATGGGAAAGGGCATTATTGATTACCTAGGCCGATACTAGCTTGGAGCCCGCATTACTAGTGACGGGGGAGTTGTTGTTGCGCTCTCTCGGGACGGGGTCGTGCCAGGTAGGACGGCCATGACTGTCTTCACAGGGCACTGGACACACCGTTGGTACCCCGTGCTTGTGGTTTGTGATGAAAATGGGAGCGAGGCTCCACAATTTTAAGATGTGCAATGTTGGGCACGGCGGTTACTGCCAATCGAGTGGACTCTATGTTAGTGTCGTCTAGGGAAAGATAGTGATCGGGTGCTTACCCCGGGTACTTGAGGTACCGCAGGTCGTGGATGACATGGAAGTTCCCCGGATCTTGTGGGTAAAGTGTGCAACCTCTGCAGAGTGTAAAACTATTCAAATAGCCGTGTCCACGGTCAAGGACAGTTGGGTGGTGCTGCTTAGACTACGTCCATATGTTTCTGACAAACAACATGGTTTGGTAAATCTATTCACGTGATTCGTGAGGAAGTCACGATGAGCTTGAGCATGAGATGTTCATAACTCTCTCTCGATGTTGATGTTTGTAACCTCCTGATACTTGTTGCAGGCGCATTCATATCCTTGATAAATGTTGATCATACTTGCATGAGAAAAACTAGCTTTCCGCCAAAATGCCAAATGAGCAGTAGTGCCTTGCATAATTATTCTGTTATCACCCTTGGGTCGCTTGCGAGTACATTCAAAGTACTCATTGGCTTGCCACTGGTTATTTTATTGGCCAGGCATGAAAGAACAGGATATGATGAAGAATACTTCGGTGACGAACATGCGAGCTAGGACGCTTCCCAGTCAGAATGTCTGTAGGGTTAAGGCAGATGGCATGGGTCCAAGTTATCGACGAAGATTTCCGCTGCGATGTTATACTCAAGACTTGACCATAATGGTCCTACTTGTGTAATACGGTATGTATGGATGTAAGACTCTTGTTATTTAGCTTCTGTGTGTTCAGTGAGCATTGATCTCTGGGATCACTGTACACATGCATTCGGTGATCACGACTTATGAGTCGGGGTCCCCACACAGTTACACCCATATCCCGTGTTGTTTTACCTCTTGGAATAGTTGCTAGAGCTCAGATATGCCAATTAAATTATCAGGTACTTTCGTTTCTTGGTAATGTTTCTAGTGTTCATGAGAATATGATGCTGCCTAACCTAGATACATTTGTGTTGCTTGCAATTGAAGGGCCTAACACGGACAAGAAGGTTGAACATTGGAGCATGGTCAAGCACGGAGATGAAGGTCCATGCGAAGAGAACAAGAATGGAGGTTCAAGTGGAGATTTCCGGACTTTGAAGCCACCATGATGGCATACAAGAAGATGGACGAAATATACAAAATGGCCTTTCATAAATTTCGTCCATAGCTTATTATTGGTGTTGCGCCACCTTATTTTGGGCCAGGCCCATGTAATCTATTTTTAGAGTCCATATTGTAGGGGAAACGACTTGGGAGGTGTTTTAGTCCCACCTTGCCAAGGGTGGACAAAATCCCCTCACTTTTCCCTATAAATATAGCCCTTAAGGCATCATTTAGACTTGGGATTTGTTTAGTTAAAAGTTAGCCATTGCAACTTCGTGTACTTCGTTTGTGTCCAACGACCAGGCCAAGACCGTTTACGGATCCCCACCATTATCAATACTTCATATATATTCGCTATATTCAGATTGCATTATCATATTCTTGCTTGTTCTTCGATTGCGTGCAGGAATAGACCTTCGTGGTCAGGCTGATCGTCCTTCCAGCATCGTTAGTAACCTCGGGAGATTGGTTTAGCGATTGCTAAGGCGCAACGTCGTGCACGTTTGTAGTCGGATCGTCAAAGTCGTCTCCACCAAATCGATAGTTATCATCTCATCGAAAGACCGGAACACCCTCGCCTCTATCAAGTGGTATCAGTTTTCAAGTTGCTCGGTGAGAATTTCTAGTTTTTCCTATATTAGATTTATTTTCTTACCTATTATCCAAGAAAAAGCCACAAAAAAGTTAGATCTATTCATTCTCTATCAAAGCCACTCTGAGCCTTTGCAACTTTCTTTTCATTGCTTGCATAGTTGAATTATCAGTTGCATCGTCATGTCGAGTTGCTGGTCTTAGTGTCTAGTTCGTTTAGAGTTTTGAGTTCTGTTCACATTAGTCACGCCGCCGCTGCATCGTTATCCCTTCTGCTGTCCATCACCCATCCATCAATTTCCACCACGTGCTACCCATCGTTCATCGTCAGAATCATAGTTGAGGTCGTTCACATCTTTGCTAGATCCAATCTGCATCTTATCTAGTTTGTTTTGAAAAGAGGGAGAGAGAAAAAAAGAGAAAAAAAATAAAAAAAAGTTAGAGAAAGAAAATGAAAAAAAGTGTGAGGAAAAAAGAAAAGAAAAAAAAGAGAAAAAAAAACAAAATTCGGATCTTTCTAGACTCAATCTCGTAGTTGGATTCGGATTGGAATATGTTTTGTGCACTGTTCAGTAAAACAGGCATAACTTCCTCATACGAAGTCTGTTTTGGCTCCGCGAGTACTCAAATGAAAGCTAGTGACGAGCCTCTTCTAAATAGTTGCAGAAGCTTGTTCAATATTTGGCACCTCAAAATCGGCATTAAAATAGGTCTTTTTGCCCTCTGAAGTTCACGAACACAACGTATTCTAGTTTTTCAGGTCAGTTTTAGAATTTTTTGACTCCTCATATCAACTCGGAATTGAGTGATTCTTTTTGCATCTGAAAGGTTGAGTCAGTGATATTCTTGAGAAAAATTGGCATAAATTTTTCCAAAGAAAAAGGTGGAGAGAAAGTTGTTGATATATCATGCTTGGCTGTTGTGTCATTTCATTATCTTTACTGCTATTGTGATCTTCACTTATATCTTGTTGTCCAGAGCTACTTCATATCATTTATTGATTGTGCTACGGCGTGACCTCATTAGTGTTCTAGGCTCGCATCTCTAGTTCGGTCTAGACTAGGACCAGCACAGTACCGTCGTTGAGCGTTTATTCAACATTGCATCTTTGAATTGATTATTGCTAATCTTTTGCTACCATATATAGCCAACCCAGCTCCACATATTTCTACACCGTGTATACGTATGTTCCCCTGGCAATTGCTTTACTCAATCTTCAGAGTTATTTGACACCGCTGGTTGCCGATCACCACCTGCTGCATGGTAAGAACTTGTAAGATATTGTGATTTGCTATACTGTGAGCGTTTTACCACCACTTCCAAGTAGTTCATAGGAACATTTTTTTGGATTATGTTTCTTGTTTCTGCTAATCATGACAGGATCCAGAGTCAATTCATGGGCTTTGTCGATCGTGGGAGACGTGCCACCACCTTTGCAAATACCACAACCGTCACAAGAGGTGCACAAACATCCAAATGCACAAGACCAGGTTAATATATCTATACCACCATTTAATGGCTATTTTAGACCTGCTTTATATATTGAATGGGAGTTCAACATAAAAAATATATTTGCTTCCCATAATTTTGATGAACATAAAAAGGTTAAGATTGCGGTTGGTTCTTTCACTGGTTATGCTTTGGTTTGGTGGAGTGAATATTGTCGGTTACACCCTGATTATATACCTACTACTTGGGATGATTTGAAACTTGCCATGCGACATACTTTCGTTCCCGCTTATTATATTCGTGACATGATTAAGAAGTTACAACATTTAAAACAAGGTAGTGACACTGTAACAAAATATTATGATGATTTACAAACTACCTTGTTGCATTCCTCTTTAGAAGAAAGTGAAGATGATTTTATGGATAGATTTTGGGGAGAATTAAACCGTGATATTCAAGAGATATTAATTCATGAAGAGTGTTATCCTATGGACCATTTGTTTCATCTTGCTTGCAAAGCTGAACAGGAAATAAAACGACGTGTTTCCCACGAGGAGAACAAGCGCATGGTGCACATTCCAATAGTTGATATGATTGTTCCTTCAACTACTAGGCATACTACGACAACCACATCCGATGTTGTCAGGACTACATCACCTCCACCATGTGACACATTGCCCCCAAGAGTCGCTACATCATCTGAGTTGATCATAAGAGGTAATGACAAAGGTACTGATCTTCCATCTCTACATGAGAATGATGAATGCCTTGTCAATTTGAATGCACCATCTAATGAGCTACCCACTACTTTGATCGTACCACCTATTTTAGAGGACTATGTTGATAATTTGACTTTTCCATGTGATCAAACAACTGAAATACCAACAATTTTTAGTGCACCCATTGAATTAATTGTTGATGCAAAAGAACAAATGTTTAATCATTTTGATATGACCTCTAATCTTGGTGATGATTGTGTGTCCAATGACGTGTTGCATGTTTGCTTATTTAAGGATATTGTAGCATGTAAATTTGATGCAACTAAGGTTTATTCACCAATGTTGGGATGGTTTAATGATGAACATTGTCAATCTTTTGAAATGAATAAGAGCTTCACTTATATGTGCAAACTGAGTTGCAATATTTTCATGCTTTCTACTTCTTGTGATAATTTTTTGGCTTTCGATTTTATGAACTATGAAAGTTACTCATGTATAGATGTGTAATATGTGCAAAAATCAAGGGAAGTAAAAATGGATGACATATACATATACAACATGTACACCTTGTCTCTTTTGTTAGCCACATTTCAGATTAAGCAACGCCGAGGACGGCTTTGTTTTCAAAAAGGGGAGGATGATGAGGACATGACTACCTTGGATACGACCAAAAATATTGCATACATGCACATTTGTACAATCCACATATGAAGATAAGGGAAAAGGAGAAGTTTAGGTTCTGTTCAAATAATCCTCTCACATCACTTTTGGGCCAAGAGAAGATAGAGTTCAAGTCTCTCACGTTCTGGATTCAGATTCGGACTGCACAGACATACCTGACTCAAAACATCAACAACTTGTTCGTATCATAGCCCAAAACACATGTACGGCTCAAGTTCATAGGAGGCACACATTAAACATGGAAAAAATGACAAATGTCCATAATCTGTTAAGAAACAGAAACTAACATTACATAGCACTCTTGCAACATCATTTAGGGCATCAAGATGGACTCAAACAAGCATGGTGCAATGGAATGAAATGAAGATCACATCCAGACGAACAATTTGATATATCACACGCCCAAAACGGAGCTATGAATGCAGAGATACGACATGATGAAGATGCCTAGAAAATATTGAAAACTGGGGACTTAGTGGAAAAAATCAACCTCGAGGTAAAAGTCAATAGCCATGGAAACCAAGGTTCGCCGGCGCGGGACCCGCCGAAGATGGCGGGAAAAGAGGCGAGACTCGCCGGAGATGGCGGATCCGGACCGGATCTCGCCGGATCCAGCCAGATCCCGGTGCGGGGAGGCGAAAGAGGTCGCCGGCGGGCGCGGGGCAAGGCCGGGGACGACAGGGCGGCGGTCGGCGAGCTGGGCGGCGGAGTCCGATGAACTGGGCGGCGGAGGAGACGAGCAGGGCGGCGGGGTCCGGCGGGATGGGCGGCGGGGTCCCTCGCGGGGCGGCGGCGCCCGATCCGGGCCGGGAGGGCCTCCCGCGGGACCTGTGGGCTTCGGCAGCGGCGGCGGTGAAGTTGGGCGCGGCCCGGTGACGTGGCATGCAGTGATTGGGCGAGGGGACGGCGGCGGATGTGTCCGGCGCGTGGAGGAAGGGGGAGACTAGGGTTTCGCCCGAATTTTTGGAGGAGTGCACATATTTATAGGTAGAGGGAGCTAGGAGAGTCCAAATGAGGTGTGGTTTTCGATCACGCGATCGTGATCGAACGACCGAGAGGATGGAGGGGGTTTTGGGCCACTTTGGAGGGGTGTTGGGCTGCAACACACACGAGGCCTTTATGGTTCCTCGGTTAACTGTTGGAGTATCAAACAAAGTCCAAATGGCACGAAACTTGACAGGCGGTCTACCAGTAGTATACCAAGGCCGCTTGGCAAGTCTCGGTCCAATCTGAGAAAGTTTAACATCCACTCACGAAAAGAGGTAAAAGGAGACGTCGGAGGGCATTGGAGTGCGGGAAAGCAAAACGGACAACGGGGGAAAAGCTCGGATGCATGAGACGAACACGTATGCAAAAGCGATGCACATGATGAAATGATATGAGATGCATGAAAAGGACAAAAGCAAAACGAAGACAAAACCCAACCACGAGTAATATCATAACTTAGTGCCGAAAATGGCAAGAGTTGGAATACAAATATGGCAAGTTACATACGGGGCGTTACAACACTCCACCACTACGAAAGGATCTCGTCCCGAGATCCCGGACTGGAAAAACTCCGGATATTCTGAACGGAGGTGATCCTCGCGTTCCCAGGTGGCTTCACAGTCGGAATGATGTGACCACTTCACTTTCAGGAATTTGATAGACTTGTTGCGAGTCTTGCGCTCAGTTTCTTTAAGAATAGCAACAGGATGCTCATGATAAGACAGGTCTTCTTGGAGATCAATCTCTTCGAAGTTGATGGTGCGATCAGGAGTCTTGAAACACTTGCGAAGCTGAGACACATGAAACACGTCGTGCACGTTTGCAAAGTTGGATGGAAGCTCAAGTTGATAGCCGAGATCGCCTCTTTTGCCAATGATCTTGAAAGGACCCACATATCTAGGGGCAAGCTTCCCTTTGATACCGAAGCGACGAGTACCTTTCATTGGAGAGACGCGGAGGTAGACATGGTCTCCGATCTCAAAAGCCAAGTCACGATGCTTGCTATCATAGTAACTCTTCTGGCGCAATTGCGCGGCTTTGAGATTTTCACGAATGACTTTGCACATTTCTTCAGCCTCTGTGATCAAGTCATTTGCAAGGAAGTTGGCGTTCACCAGTCTCTGACCAGTTAAGAGGAGTACGGCACTTTCTGCCATAGATAATCTCGAATGGGGCCTTGCCCGAACTCGCTTGGAAGCTGTTGTTGTAGGAGAACTCGGCATACGGAAGACAATCTTCCCACTTCATACCGAAAGGAAAGACACATGCCCTGAGCATATCTTCAAGAATTTGATTGACTCGCTCAACTTGGCCACTAGTTTGAGGATGAAAAGTTGTGCTGAAGCGAATGCTGGTGCCCATGGCCTTCTGAAAAGAATCCCAGAACTTAGAGGTAAAGATGCTTCCACGATCTGAAGATATCAACGGCGGAATGCCATGCAAAGAGACAATCCTGGAGGTATATAGCTCTGCCAACTGAGCTGCTGTGATAGATTCTTTGATAGGAAGAAAATGAGCCACTTTAGTGAGCTTGTCGATGACAATGAAGATAGCATCATTGCCACGTTTGGACTTGGGAAATCCAGTCACGAAGTCCATCTCAATATGGTCAAACTTCCATTCTGGAATGGCAAGAGGTTGGAGGAGACCAGCTAGTCGTTGGTGTTCTGCTTTCACTCTTCTGTAGACATCACATTCATTCACGAATTGAGAAATCTCGCGCTTCATTCGAGTCCACCAATACGACTGCTTGAGGTCATGGTACATCTTTGTCCTTCCAGGATGAATAGAAAGGAGTGAATTGTGAGCCTCGTTCATAATGACTTTACGAAGGTCACCCTTAGGAACAACAATTCAATCCTCGAAGAATAGAGTATATTTGTCATCAAGGCGATAGCACTTGTACTTGCGTTGGCTCTTGGCAATCCCAATCTTCACCTTCTTCACCATGGCATCAAGACGTTGAGCCTCACGAATCTGATCTTCCAAAGTAGGAGAGACTTTGAGGTTGGCAAGAAATCCTTGAGGAACAACTTGGAGATTAAGTTTGCGGAAAGCTTCACAGAGATCTGGTTGATAGGGCTTGAGAATCAAACTATTGCAGTAAGCCTTCCTGCTCAAAGCGTTAGCAATGACATTGGACTTGCCTGGAGTGTATTCAATACTCGGATTATACTCTTGAATCATTTCGACCCAATGAGTCTGCCTGAGGTTGAGGTTGGGCTGAGTGAAGATGTACTTGAGACTCTTATGATCAGTGAAGATGTCCACTTTCCTTCCCAACAAGAGTGTCTCCATGTTAAAAGAGCATGGACAACTGCCGCCAACTCGAGGTCATGAGTGGGATAGTTCTTTTCGTTGGGCTTCAACTGGCGAGAGGTATAGGCAACAACTTTCTTCTCTTGCATTAACACAGCACCGAGACCTTGAAGGGAAGCATCACAGAAAACCTCGAACGGTTTGGATTCATCAGGAGGAGTCAGAACTAGAGCTGTGACTAACTTCTCTTTGAGGGTGTTGAAAGCGATGTCACATTCAGGCGTCCAGACATACTTCACATGCTTCTGGAGGAGGTTGGAAAGAGGCTTCACGATCTTAGAGAAATTCTCAACGAACCTTCGGCAATAGCTTGCGATCCCAAGGAAGCTGCGGAGTTGCTTCACATTCTGAGGCGGTTCCCAATTCACAATTGTAGACACCTTCTCGGGATTAACAGTTATGCCCTTGGCGGATATGATATGCCCAAGGTAGAGAACCTCATCGAGCCAAAACTCGCACGTTGAAAACTTCGCATAGAACTGATGTTCTCTTAGTTTGTCCAGCACCAATCTCAAGTGCTTCGCATGATCCTCCTTGTTCTTGGAAAAGACCAAAATGTCATCGAGATAGACCAAGACGAAGTCATTTGCGTAGGGGTTGAAGATGCAGTTCATCATGCGAGAGAATTTTGGAGGAGCATTGACAAGGCCGAAAGACATGATAGTGTATTCATAGGAACCATAGCTTGTCCTGAATGTTGTCTTGGGGATATCTTGTTCACGAATGTGAATCTCATGATAGCCCATACGGAGGTCAAGCTTGCAGAATACTTGAGCACCTTCGAGTTGTTCGAAAAGCTCGTTGATGTTGGGAAGTGGGTACTTGTTCTTTATGGTCTTCTTGTTCAATGGACGGTAGTCGACACAAAGTCGGTCCGTGCCATCCTTCTTCTTGACAAAAAGAACACCACAACCCCAAGGAGAAGAACTTGGTCGGATCAGACCCATACGCTCTTGAATATTGAGTTGTTTCTTCATCTCCTTCAACTCTTCAGGTCCAAGCTTGTAAGGACGTTTGCAAACAGGTTCCGTGCCAGGTTCAGGATCAATGACAAATTCAACTGGCCGGTGAGGAGGCATTCCTGGAAGCTCTTCTGGAAAGACGTCTTGATATTCACAAACGACTGGAATCTGAGAGATGGCATCCAACTCTCCCTTCTCATTGAGAGAAAACAGTCGAATGGTATCATCATGAGCGGCAAAGACGATCACATCCTCAGACAAGTGTGTCAATTGAATCTGCCTGGCAGCATAATCAAGTTGAGCCTTGTGCTTAGAAAGCCAGTCCATTCCGAGAATAAGATCAATATCCGAGTCACCAAGGACCATTGGAGAAGACACAAACGTATAGTCGCCCATCATGATAGAAACATCCGGGACCATCGTGGTAGCCCTCATAGACTTGGGCGGAGAAACCACTCCCATAGGTTTACCCAACATCTCCAAAATGAAGTCATGCTTTGAAACAAATGATCTTGACATGAAACAATGTGATGCACCTGTAACGCCCCGAGACCGATGTGCTAGGTGTCTTCCAGTTATTCGCTGTTGTTGCCTTGTCATTGCTTGCGTGTCATGCATTGCATATCATGTCATCATGTGCATTTCTTTTGCATACATGTTTGTCTCATGCATCCGAGCATTTTTCCCGTTGTTCGTTTTGCATTCCGGCGCTCCTATCTCCTCCGGTGGTCATTTCTACCTTTGTTTCGTGTGTGGGGGTTAAACATTTCCGGATTGGACCGAGACTTGCCAAGCGGCCTTGGTTTACTACCGGTAGACCGCCTGTCAAGTTTCGTACCATTTGGACTTCGTTTGATACTCCAACGGTTAACCGAGGGACCGAAAAGGCCTCGTGTGTGTTGCAGCCCAACACCCTTTCAATTTGGCCCAAAACCCACCAAAACCCTCTCCATTATCTAGAGTGTCCTCCTTTCCTCTTTGGTGCAAAGTGGGCAAGCGCAGCCGCGGAGTACCGAGGCATCAGGCAAAGGTTGCCGTTTTAGTGCATCAAGACCAAGACTGGGAGGACTGCAAGACGGAGGTCATCGTGGAGCCCAAGACGGCGTCACCACCAGAGCTTTGTGCAAGCGAAGACTACTTTTGTCAGGATAGTCAGTATTAGCTATCCCCTTTCAAATTAGCCCGCCATTGTTGGCTCCCTTCCCGCTCGATATTTGGGAAGAGGACCAGGGCCTCTATAAATAGGACCAGCCGCCCAAAGGAAAAGAGGATCGGATCAGAGGGAAGAGTTAAGAGGTGAGAGGTGAGAGGTTTTGAGAGAGGCATCATCAGTTGTAGAGAGAGAGAGATAGAAGGGTGACTGAACTCCTCCCAGTAGTTCATCCCCCCAGCCAAGAACAGACCCTCGCGAGGCTGGTCTTCCTTGTATTGTTCATCATCACCAGCCCAAGAGGCAATCCACCACACCACACACTGGAGTAGGGTATTACACCACAACGGTGGCACGAACCAGTATAAACCTTGTGTCCCTCGTGTTATTCTTTCCATAGCTTAGACCTTAGCGAGGCGGAGGGGTGCAGGTAGGTAGGAGGCGAAATCTCCGTGCGCACCCCAGTGTTCGAACCTCAAGGGTCTCCCGGAACCCGAAATCCGACATTTGAGGCGCCAGGTAGGGGTGCGCCGAGATTCGTCTTCCACCACCCCGTTCTCCTCCGACCATCACGCCCATGTCTGATGCTCGTCGGGCCCGCGCCGAGCGCCGGGCCGCTCTCGCTTCCCACGTCGCCCAGACGGCCCCTGTTGGCGGGCCTCCTCGTCGTTCCCCGTCACCTGCCGTCAACGCTGCCACCGGCCCGGCGGGGGACGAGCAGCAAGCATCGTCTTAGCATCCGTCCGTGCGGCAAGACGGCCGCACCGCAACTCCCTCGCTCACCCCAGCCGGTTCTTCGTCCCGCGCGCTCCGCGCGCCCATGGAGGCTCGGGCTGCGCTCATCGCGGCAAACGAGCTCCTGCGCTACCGTCCCATCGACGACGTCTACGAAGAATGGCTCGACCGCGTCGCCGAGCTCGTCCGCACCGCAGGGGGCTATCCTGCACCGTCCGTTCCGCTGCACCGCGCCCCGCCCCGCGCGGGCGATGAAGCTCCGGCGGCGCCCCGGCCACCTCCTCCTCAGGAAGGCGCCATGGCTCCAAGGCGTGTGGCCCCTGGGCGGAACCCGCTCCGTCAGGTGCCAGCGCGGCAAGAGCAGAGCTGCCAAGAAGTCCCTCGCCCGCAAGAAGCTGCCCGGGCGCTCCCTGCTCTAGCACGTCGCGACCATGCTCCTGCTCTCGCGCGTCAAGACCCCGCGCTGCTCCCAGCTGCAGCGCGTGGGGACATGCAAGACCAAGCTCTCCGTCACCCAAGGCCTCCCGTGGCCACAGCAGGCTGCCGCGCCTTCACCACCGAGCTATGCAGCGTCGCGTGGCCGGGCAAGTTCAAGCCAGACCTGCCTCCTCGCTACAACGCAACGGCTGACCCTGCGGAGTTCCTCCAGCTCTACGAGCTGGGCATCAAAGCTGCCAACGGAGATGAGAAGGTCACGGCGAACTGGTTCCCCATGGCGCTCAAGGACGGGGCCCACACCTGGCTCCTGAACCTGGCTCCAGGCACGATCTCCTCCTGGGACGAGATGCGCACCCGCTTCATCGCCAACTTCCAAGGTACTCGCAACCGGCCACCCGCCGTGAGCGACATGCGCCGCATCAAGCAACAGCCCGGGGAGACCCTACAGAAGTACATCCAGCGCTTCAACAACGCACGCCTCAAGATTCCCAAGGTGACTGAGGAGGCCATCATCTCAGCCTTCTCCGACGGCATGCGCGACGTCAAGATGAAGGAGGAGCTGGCGATGCATGAACACCTGTGCACTTCCTTGGAGCTGTTCAACCTGGCAACCAAGTGTGCCAGGGCCGAGGAAGGGCGTCTCTCCGTCCTCGAGCTGCCTGCCGCAGACCCAGAAGAGAAGAAGCCCAAGGCCAAGGATGTGAAGCGCAAAGGGGCTGTCGTGCCCGTGGCAAAACCAGACACCAAGCGGGGCAAAGATCAGCCCGGACCTTCCAAGGGCAGCCGGTACTGTGTGTACCACGACCTCCACACCCACAACACCAACGAATGTCAAGAGCTCCGAGCCGTGCGAGAAGGAAGGATCGGCCGTCGCCCTGACCGCGGTGACCGGGGCTACGGTTGAGGAGGAGGAAGGAACGCAGGACGCTGGAAAGACCGTGGCCCGCGCCAAGGGTGGCGCGATCAACCTCGCGAGGATCGCTGGCAAGACCCGCCTCGCGAGGGAGACTGGAGGGATCAGCCTCGCGAGGATCGCCCGTAAGGCAACGCAGGCCTCCCTCCGCTGCCGCCGCAACCAAGGAGAAACGAGGACCGCCACCAGGACAAGGGGGCTGGGGGCTTCCAGGAGCCGCGCGCGATCGCCTACATCCTGGGCGGGGCTCAAGCCCCAGCCTCTCAACGCATCTTCAAGCAGTTCGCCCGCGAAGTGAACGCAGTCCTTCCCAGGCTCGAAGCCACGTGCCCTCTCAGGTGGTCGGCGTGCGCCATCACGTTCAGCTCAGCAGATCAGCTCAAGTGTGCGGCTATAGCCGGAGTCCTCCCGATGCTTTGTTCCCCAATCGTTAGCAACGTGGTGGTCACCAAGACCCTCATCGATGGCAGGGCAGGGCTCAACATCCTGTCCGTGGAAACATTCAACAATCTCCAAGTGCCCTACAGCCAGCTTCAGCCAACCAAGCCTTTCTACGGTATCACCGACGGCTCCACGGTCCTGATTGGGCAGGTCCACCTCCCTGTCACCTTCGGGGCACGCGACAACTACCGCACCGAGCTCATCGACTTTGACGTCGCTCACATTCGCCTGCCGTACACCGCCATCCTTGGGTACCCAGTGCTGGCCAAGTTCATGGCCGTAACTCACCACGGCTACAACGTCCTCAAGATGCCAGGAAGTGGCGGAGTCATCACGGTGCCCTGTGAAGAGAAGGACGTGGTGTGTTCCCTGGAACGAGCCTTTCAGGCCGCGTCACTGGAAGACCCGGATCGCGGAAGCAGGAGGCCTCCCGGGACCGCCCCTAAGAAGAAGAAGACATCGTCCGGCCCGACCACTGAGGAGGCAGGCCCCTCTGGGCCCGTGCCTGCCCAGGGGGAACCTCCTTCCATCACATAGGAAAGCGCGACCGGCGCCCTCCTCAGGCAGGGCTCGAGGGCTCTCCCCTGGAGGGCCACCGACCTAGCTAGGGTCACGAGGGAGGCGCTTGGGCACCACGTGGAGGCGTGTTTCGAAGCACATTTCCCTCAAGAAGGAGCAAGGCAAGGAGAGCCAGACCCTCAGGAGTTCGTCAGCAAGGCCATTCAGGAGCTACAGGAGTCAAGAGTCATGAAAGGCAGCCGCCGCCTACCAGCAGTGGCTCCCCATCCAGGCGAGGATGGTGGGCTGCGCGTATGCATTGACATACCAGGGCTCAACCGAGTCGCCTCTCTGGAGCGCCTCTCGCCCTCGCGAGTGGGGCGCTACGGAGGTCCACGCCACAGCTACGTTTGCATGCCTTACAGCTTGCCGAACGCGGCTGCCACATACCAGCGCCTCATGAGGGGCATCACGGAGGCACGAGAGGCTAGGCGTTCCGCAGCCCTGCCAGGGATGGAGATGGTCCGCGAGGAGCCGCCAGCGCCTCCGGAGCTTCCCAAGGCCCCTGGGCCTGGGGGCTCGTGAGGATCGGCTTCCGCAGCCCATCGAGTCTGCTACACCAACGCTCCTTCGTCCTCAACGTCATCAGGTGACATCTTTCAAGTTTCATTTCCAGCTGGGAGTGCCCCCCAGGGCTGCATTATTCCCAGGCCACGTGGGTCCATCCCTGCGGCGTGTATCCCTTTTTATTTCATGTTGTTAGCTTGCCTTGTTGGGGGCGCCCCTCGGGCTGCATGATCCCCAAGTCGCTCGGGCCAGACCCAGTGATGTCCGCCTTCCCAGCTTCTATTTAAATGAATCCACTCCTCCGCGGCTAATGTGCTTGACCTAGTTGCCCGCTCAACTGACGAAACTGCTCCCAAACGGCACGACGCTTGCGCATGGGTCCATCCCTGCAACGCCGACAAACCTGAATGGCTGAGCTCTGGCCGCGGCAGCCCCGCATGGCGCCACCTCGTCAAAGCCTTCAGTGCCTCATTACCCCTCGGAAGCAACCAACGGCTGACTGTCAATTGTCATGGAAACCCCCTTGTTTTTTCTATGATGGACCTACAGGACCTCCTGAAGGAGCTGCGTCAGGCGAGGCCCTTGCGGTGTCTCCTTCACTCTCGTCCGCGTGAACCGCTTGCACGTTAAAGGGGGGGTGCCTAAGCATCGCGACTCAGGGCTCCTACTGGCTCTCCAGCCCTCACCCTCTGGCCTTGTCCACGGCATCGCGACCTGGCATACCAGCGACGGCTGAGACTCGCTCGGGGGCTGGGACCCGAGGACGTAGAGCAGAAAGGGGAGCAAAGGCGAGAGGGCAGGGACACGCGAGCACCTCGCCAAGCAACCTCATGCATGCCAATGCACGGACCCGGCGACACACCAGAAAGCGGCCCCTGATTCTCGAGATAAGTCACCACCCGGAAGCGCCAGCTACCATGGCATCATCCCCGCACCTAATGCAATCCCATGTTAGCGACGCCGCTCTCCTTTCTCACCGAACGACGGCTGCTTGAGCACTAAGGGGGACCTCCTGAGCATCGCGACTCCGGGTCGCTCACCTCCTGGCCTTGACCACGGCATCGCGATCTAGCATACCAGCGACGGCTAAAGCCGCCTTGGGACTGGGACCTGTCGGCGCAGAGCACCAACCCCTCGTGAGGTTCGAAAGGGAGGACTGAGCTAAAATGGAATGAGCAACTCGCACAATTCTACGACAAGGGTTATATTAACAAAACAGGATCACAGGCACCTTACAAACCCCCATGGGACGCGTCTTTGATTCCTCGCAGGGAACAGATCCTAAAGGGACACAAACTACGCGCGTCCCTGCAAAATACACCATCATCAATAGTGGGCCATCAAGCACGCCAACCCCATCCAGATCAGAGTCGGCGGCGGCCTGACGAGCCCGCCCTGCTCCAGGAGCGGCACCGGCTCGGGGGCTCGTAGCTGTCGTCGCTCGTCTTCGGAGTCGCAAAGAGCTCGCTGGAGTCGCTGGAACCTCCGACGCCTCCACCGCCTGAGGAGCCGCCAAGGGAGCGGTTGGCGGGCCCAGTCCTTGTCGCAGCAGGGTCCTGGCCACCTCCCCCGGGGCAGCACTCCAGCCGGCGCTCGCTCGCATCAAAGACCTTGAAGAACATCACCGAAGCACCATCGTACTCCAAGTGGATCGTGAGGGCGCCTCTTGTCCTGCAAACCCGGGCGATCTCGCTCCAGCCCCGAGTCATGAAGACCTCGCCGGGGGCAACGACCGCGATCTCTGCCTCGGTCGCAAGGGTGCTGCAGCCGGCGTGCTGCAGCCAAAACTCCAGGAGTTCTCCCTACGGGATGATGGAGGCGAAGAAGGGAGGAAGGCGAATCCAAGACAGAGGAGGCATGGCGACGTGGAGCACGAACTCTCGGGAGGATCCCTCAGTGTGGACCCCAGGGGGGACGACCCACACCTTCGTGACTCGTCGGCACCGACAGCGGTGCCGCCCGTGGCGATCAGCATCAGCTCCTTCAGGGCCCTCTATGTGGGCGTACAAGGGAAGCGGGAACCCCGGCGGCGCCCGCTCGCACCAAGGCCTAGACACCACCTGATGGGCCCCCTCGTCCGGGCCATGGAGGACGAGCCGTTTCTTTGGTGGGAGCGGGTCTGGTTCCTCTCGGGGAGCCTTTCCCTTCTCTGCCGTCAAGAACCGGCGGATCGGAGCCATCGCAGCAAGACAGAGCAAGGACCGGGAAGAAGGAGAAGCAAGGAGGGATGGACTGGAAGGGCGCGCTCTATTACGTACTTATGGTCGGCGAAGGCCAACCGCCGACCTCCACGATTGCAGGTAATCATGACCCACTTTGCATGCAGGGACTTGTCCAGTCCGTGCAGTTGCCGAGGCGCCATGGGGAAGTGGAGGCGCCCACGTCCAATCAACCGACACGCGGCGCCCAAGGCCGCAGGCTGTTAGGGCCCGCGGCGCTTCGCTCTTGCCCTTTCGCCTCCCTGCACGGCCAAGTCCAGGCGCGCCTTGGGCCCGGGGGCTACTGTCGGCGTTCTGGGAACGGGGGTCCCCAGACTTGCCTGCCTGCGGCGTGGCTCAAAGGGGGGCCCAGCGCGGCCCATCTTCACCAACACAAACCCAAGACCCTCGCGACGGGCCAAGCCTCGCGGGGCGGACGACGCCGAGCTTCCTCAGGCATGGCCTCATTAGGCTGGCTCACGAGGAGGTGGAGAGACCAAGGCGGGGTACCTCACGAGGTGCCCGTGACGCAAGCCATGACGACCAAGGGCACCAGGCGGGTGCCAGCCTGCGCAGTGTCCTCCTTTCCTCTTTGGTGCAAAGGGGGCAAGCGCAGCCACGGAGTACCGAGGCATCAGGCAAAGGTTACTGTTTTGGTGCAACAAGACCAAGACCGGGAGGACTGCAAGACGGAGGTCATCGTGGAGCTCAAGATGGCGTCACCACCAGAGCTTTGTGCAGGCGAAGACTACTTTTGTCAGGATAGCCTATACTAGCTGTCCCCTTTCAAATTAGCCCGCCATTGTTGGCTCCCTTCCCGCTTGATATTTGGGAAGAGGACCAGGGCCTCTATAAATAGGACCAGCCGCCCAAAGGAAAAGGGGATCGGATCGGAGGGAAGAGTTAAGAGGTGATAGGTGAGAGGTTTTGAGAGAGGCATCATCAGTTGTAGAGAGAGAGATAGAAGGGTGACTGAACTCCTCCCAGCAGTTCATCCCCCCAGCCAAGAACAGACCCTTGCGAGGCTGTTCTTCCTTGTATTGTTCATCATCACCAGCCCAAGAGGCAATCCACCACACCACACACTGGAGTAGGGTATTACACCACAACGGTGGCACGAACCAGTATAAACCTTGTGTCCCTCGTGTTATTCTTTCCATAGCTTAGACCTTAGCTAGGCGGAGGGGTGCAGGTAGGTAGGAGGCGAAATCTCCGCGCGCACCCCAGTGTTTGAACCTCAAGGGTCTGTCGGAACCCGAAATCCGACATATATGCCCAAAACGGATCTGCGGATGCAAAGTTACGATGCGATGAACATGGCAAAAACATAATCAGATCACAGACTTAGTGAAAAACTGGATCTGTTTACGAGTTCAATGCACTCACTACAGAGCAGGTCATGACAATCTAAGCATGCACCCATCAAGAATACACATTATAAAAGCTAGACATGGCAAGAACAACAACATAGCATACACGGATCAACTACAACATCCTCGGCAAAATCGCTAACAAGTAGACAATCTGCCCTGATTCACGAAATGACAAAAGTAGAGCTCAATTGACTCAAGCTAGGGTGCTCCAGAATTGCAAACAAAGACATGGATGGATAGAGCACTACAAGATTAACAAAACATCCTTACTGGTCATCCTCAAAAGAGGCACGGATCACTAGGAAACAACATGAACATATGGCATACTGATAAAAACAGATCAAGGACTTAGTGGAATTACTAAGTCCCTGAAATCAGCATTAACGAATGCACCACTTTGCAAGCTTATGCTAGTCACCACACACATCACAAAAATACATGGATAGCACCTCTGGAAAGATGGCAAAGCATATAACAAAACACATGTAGAGCTCATGAGCATATCATGCACACAATAATCATGGCAAAAATGACAAATAGCTACTTGGTGCAGCGGATCTGACAATTAACTCAAATAGCACTCTTCCAATAGCATTTCGGGCATCAAGATGAACTCAAATGAAAATGATGCAATGAGATGAAATGATGTACTCTCTGAGGCGAACATTTTGATATGCTACATGACCAAAATGGATCTACGGATGCAAAGTTACGATGCGATGCACATGAGCATACCAACTTGTAACGCCCTCGATGCGGCCATATCTCCTACGTGTCGAAGCATGACTTAGAGGCATAACCGCATTGAAAGCAATGTCGCAAGTAAGGTAATCTTCACAACATCCCATGTAATACATAATAAGGGGAAAGGTAACATAGTTGGCTTACACTCGCCACATCAAACAAAATACATAAATAGCATTACATCATCCAATCACTCATGGCCCGACTACGGTGCCAAAATAAAAGATCAACCTAACATGCGACACGGTCCCGATCGCCCCAACTGGGCACCACTACTGATCATCAGGGAAAGACACATAGTAACGGCGAGAGTCCTCGTCGAACACCCACTTGAGCTCAAGCACGTCATCTGGAACGGAGTCATCAGGCCCTGCATCTGGTTTGGAAGTAATCTGTGAGCCACAGGGACTCAGCAATCTCGCACCCTCGCGATCAAGACTATTTAAGCTTATAGGTAAGGCAAGGTAAATATGTGGAGCTACAGCAAGTGACTAGCAAATATGGTGGCTAACCTATTCGCAAATGGGAGCGAGAAGAGAAGGCAAAGCGCGATCGAATAACTAGAGAACAACCTGCGGCAAACATTACTCCAACACCGTGTTCACTTCCCGGACTCCGCCGAGAAGAGACCATCACGGTAACACACTCGGTTGATTCATTTTAATTAAGTTAAGATTCAAGTTATCTACAACCGGATATTAACAAATTCCCATCTGCCCATAACTGCGGGCACGGCTTTCGAAAGTTCAAATCCCTGCAGGGGAGTCCCAACTTAGCCCATGACAAGCTCTCACGGTCAACGAAGGATATACCTTCTCCCGAGACATTCCGATCAGACTCGGTATCCCGGTTCTACAAGACACTTCGACAAGTTAAAACAAATCCAGCAACACTGCCCGAATGTGCTGACAAATCCCGATAGGAGCTGCACATATCTCGTTCTCAGGGCACACTCAGATTGTCTAAACTTCCGGTAGGCCAGCCCAGAGTTGCTCCTAGTGGCCACCAGCGGCTGACGAGGTGGACCAACACTCAGAGGAGCACTGGCCCGGGGGGGTTTAAATAAGATGACCCTTGGGCTCCGGAAACCCAAGGGAAAAAGAGGCTAGGTGGCAAATGGTAAAACCAAGGTTGGGCATTGCTGGAAGAGCTTTATTCAAGTCGAACTGACAAGGGGTTCCCATTATCACCCAACCGCGTAAGGAACGCAAAATCCGGGAACATAACACCGATATGACGGAAACTAGGGCGGCAAGAGTGGAACAAAACACTAGGCTAAAAGGTCGAGCCTTCCACCCTTTACCAAGTATATAGATGAATTAAGATAACAAGATAATATAATGATATCCCAACAAGAAAATAATGTTCCAACAAGGAACGGTCTCCAATCTTCACCTACAACTAGCAACGCTATAAGAGGGGCTGAGCAATGCGGTAACATAGCGAATCAACGGTTTGCTAGGACATGGTGGGTTAGAGGTTTGACATGACAATTTGGGAGGCATGATAAGCAAGTGGTAGGCATCATAGCATAGGCATAGCAAAAGAGCGAGCATCTAGCAAAGCAAGGATAGAAGTGATTTCGAGGGTATGATCATCTTGCCTGCAAAGTTGTCAGAGTTGACTGGATCCTCGAAAGCAAACTCAACAGGCTCCTCGTTAGCGAACTCGTCTCCCGGCTCTACCCAAACAAGACAAACAAGCAACAAGAACACAATCAACCACGTGCAAAGCTCAAACAACATGATGCAAACATGCTATACTATGCGGGATGCGAAATGTGATGCATATGCAAGATTTGACAAGAGATGAATGAACCTGGCCTCAACTTGGAAATCCAAGTGTGCCACTGGAAAGGTGAGGTGATTTCGGTTGAAATCGATATAAAGAACTCCGGAATCAGATGCACGGTTTGGAAATGGCAAGCAATTCAAATATGACAACGGTCTGTGATATACAGCAAGTAGCCATCTAAGTGCAACAAGACAAACATACTACAGCACCCAAATATGGCAACAAAATACATGGCAGGGATCCATTCATGATGCTAAACAAAAGTTGAACACTGAGCTACGGCCAATGCATCCATTAACAGCTTCAAACAAGCATGGCAAAAGTGCAAATTACTAAACAGATTTCAGACTTAGTGAAATTAACACTTGTCTGGAATTTCAGATCAGGTAGCACACTTTTGAGCATGAAAACTATATGCTACAGGGCCTGAACATGGCAAAGTAAAGCATGGCACGGAGCTACTCAAAGAGCTTAACATAAGTCCCTTAGTGACCTTGAGCCAAAAGGGATCAGAAAATACAATTGCAAGCATGTGAACATGGCAAAAACATAATCAGATCACAGACTTAGTGAAAAACTGGAGCATGCAAATCAAGTATCAAGTAGGCATGTTTACGAGCTCGATGCACTCACTACAGAGCAAGGCATGACAATCTAAGCATACATCCATCAAGAATACACATTATTCAAGCTAGACATGGCAAGAACAATAACATAGCATGCACGGATCAACTACAACATCCTCGGCAAAATCGCTAACAAGTAGACAATCTGCCCAGATTCACGAAATGACAAAAGTAGAGCTCAATTGACTCAAGCTAGGGTGCTCCATAATTGCAAACAAAGACATGGTTGGATAGAGCACTACAAGATTAACAAAACATCCTTACTGGTCATCGTCAAAAAAGGCACGGATCACTAGGAAACAACATGAACATATGGCATATTGATAAAAATAGATCAAGGACTTAGTAGAATTACTAAGTCCCTGAAATCAGCATTAACAAATGCACCACTTTGCAAGCTTGTGCTAGTCACCACACACATCACAAAAATACATAAATGGCACCCCTGGAAAGATGGCAAATCATATAACAAAACTCGTGTAGAGCTCAGGGGCATATGATGCACACATAGATCATGGCAAAAATGACAAATAGCTATTTGGAGCAGCAGATCTGACAATTAACTCAAATAGCACTCTTCCAACAGCATTTCAGGCATCAAGATGAACTCAAATGAAAATGATGCAATGAGATGAAATGATGTACTCTTTGAGAGGAACATTTTGATATGCTATATTCCCAAAACGGATCTGCGGATGCAAAGTTACGATGCGATGAACATGGAAAAATATCTAGGGTTATCTGAGAAAAAGTCAACCGAGGGGTAACTCAGATCTGGATCTGGCACGGATTCCGAAGCACCTCGCCGGAGTCAGTGTAGCAAAACTCGTCGAAGACGCGCCGGAGTTGGGGACGAGGCCGGAGAGGGCTTGGGGGCGCCGAATCCAGGGGTGGCCGCGAGGATGGCGCGGCGCGGCAGGGCCGGGCGTCGCCGGAGCTCCGGGCGGAGGCGCGCGGCGAGTTGGCGGCGATGGCGGCGGGGCTGCCGTGAGGCGCGGCCGGCGAACGGCGCCGGGGAAGAAGGGCGCGGGGCTCTCGGGCGGATCTGGCCCGCCGTGGCCCGGAGCTGGCCGGAGATGGGCTCCGCGGGCCCGGCGGCGATGTGGGGCGCGGTGGACACATGGCGGCGCGGGAGTGGACCGGGCGGGCGGCGGACGTGTCCGGCCGCGCGGAGGAGGCGATTTTTAGGGTTTCGGGAGAGGGGAACCGCGAATTTCGGAAGGGGGTGTATTTTTAGGCATAGAGGGAGCTAGGAGAGTCCAAATGAGGTGTGGTTTTCAGCCACGCGATCGCGATTGAATGCTCTAGATGGTGGAGAGGGTTTTGGTGGGTTTTGGGCCAAATTGGAAGGGTGTTGGGCTGCAACACACACGAGGCCTTTTCGGTCCCTCGGTTAACCGTTGGAGCATCAAACGAAGTCCAAATGGTACGAAACTTGACAGGCGGTCTACCGGTAGTAAACCTAGGCCGCTTGGCAAGTCTCGGTCCAATCCGGAAATGTTTAACCCCCACACACGAAAGAAAGGTAGAAATGACCACCGGAGGAGATAGGAGCGTCGGAATGCAAAACGGACAACGGGAAAAATGCTCGGCTGCATGAGACGAACATGTATGCAAATGCAATGCACTTGATGACAGGATATGAGATGCATGACAACGCCAACAACACACGGAGACAAAAACCCGAACCCGAGAAAATAAAATAACTTAACGCCGAAAACGGCAAGAGTTGGATTACATATTAGGTAAATCATATCCGGGGTGTTACAACACTCCACCACTACGAAAGGATCTCGTCCCGAGATCTAGGACTGGAAGAACGCCGAGTACTCAGAACGGAGGTGATCCTCGCGTTCCCAGGTGGCTTCACGGTCGGAATGGTGTGACCACTTGACTTTGAGGAATTTGATTGACTTATTGCGAGTCTTGCGTTCAGTCTCTTCAAGAATAGCAACGGGGTGCTCACGATAGGAGAGATCTTCTTGGAGATCAATGTCTTCAAAGTTGACGGTGCGGCCAGGAGTCTTGAAGCACTTGCGGAGCTGAGAGACATGGAACACGTCATGCACAGTTGCAAAGTTTGAAGGAAGCTCGAGTTGATAGGCGAGATCGCCTCTCTTGCTGACGATCTTGAAAGGTCCCACGTATCTAGGGGCAAGCTTCCCTTTGATATCGAAGCGACGAGTACCTTTCATTGGAGAGATGTGGAGGTAAACATGATCTCCGATCTCGAAGGCCAAATCACGGTGCTTACTATCATAGTAGCTCTTCTGGTGTGATTGCGCTGCTTTGAGGTTATCTCGAATGACTTTGCACATTTCCTCTACCTCTGTGATTAAGTCATTTCCCAGAAGTTGACGTTCACCGGTTTTAGACCAGTTGAGAGGGGTACGGCACTTCCTTCCATACAGAATTTCAAATGAGGCCTTGCCTGAACTTTCTTGAAAACTGTTGTTGTAGGAGAATTCGGCATATGGAAGACAATCCTCCCACTTCATGCCGAAGGAGATCACACAAGCCCTGCGCATATCTTCAAGAATCTGGTTGACACGCTCGACTTGACCGCTAGTTTGAGGATGGAAAGCTGTGCTGAAGCGGATGTTGGTGCCCATGGCCTTCTGAAAAGAATCCCAAAACTTGGAGGTAAAGATGCTGCCACGGTCTGAAGAGATCACCTGTGGAATACCGTGCAGCGAGACAATCTGAGAGGTATACATCTCCGCCAATTGAGCTACTGTGATAGACTCTTTGATAGGCAGAAAGTGGGCCACTTTAGTGAGTTTTGGTCTTTTTCCGGAGTGGTTCATCATATCATATTCTCAGTTCGAGATGCTTTATCTTTTCTTTCCCGGAGTTCCAAGCTCTAATTATCACGGAGATCCATCTAAATCATTGCAAGGATTCACCTTGTGTTTTCAATTTCTCTTTCTTTTTATTCTTTTTTACCAGAGTTCTTCATGAAGATTCTACATGATGGTTGATCAAGGATTTAATTCTTTCTCAAAGTGCTCATCAACATTCTTTTCTAAGGAGCTCAAGTATTCTTCTTCTTGCAATCCGGAGTGCAAATTCTTTCTACCATATTATCGGAGGTGGTATTATGTCATTTTGATGATTTGAGTTCATGTTTCATGATTCACATATTATTAAGAATGAGGTACTTTAAATCCATCAATCTCGTCATTGGAGTAAACTTGGGTTATATTTCACCTAAAGCCTTCCCTAAGGTTGTTGTTATCTATGGTGCTTATATAGGACCAAAGTTCTTCATTTATCCTCCCGGTGAAATAAGTTTCTCGTCTCCTTGTTCTTACCAATCAAATTCTTTTTCCCGTGAGTGGTAGGTTGTCACCTCATAATTTGAGATGTATTCCATAAGACCATATCAAGCGTATTCTTTTCGTTGTTGGGTTTTCCAACAACTCCGTTCTAGCATTTGTTGTAAGCGTGCTCCCTTGAGATCTTGTTTCCCTTCATTCATCCCATTCCATTCTTACTTTTGTTCCGGAGGCTTTTTGATGTTGCTCTCTTCAACCCATCATCTTGATTGTCAAGATCATGTTCAGTTCCTTCCATTTTCAATCGAACTGTTGACCGAAGTTGTTCTTCCTTGTTCCTCTTTGCTAACAGAGTGCTTTAAACTTCATTTATCTCTGTTGTATTCTTTTCTCAAAATGTCTTAACCTTGTCAAGGTTCGTGGTCTCACTCGTTTGTCAAAGCAGCAACTTAGTTTTACCTCTTCTCTTCTCTTCCGTTTTCCCTCCGGTGCCATTCTAGATCTCGGGACGAGATCCTCTCGTAGTGGTGGAGTGTTGTAACGCCCCGAGACTGATATGCCAAGTGTCCTCCAGTTATTCGATGTTGTTGCATTGTCATTGCTTGCATGTCATGCATTGCATATCATGTCATCATGTGCATTTCATTTGCATACATGTTCGTCTCAAGCATCCGAGCATTTTCCCTGTTATCCGTTTTGCGCTCCTATATCCTCCGGTGGTCATTTCTACTTTCTTTTCATGTGTGAGGATTAAACATTTCCGGATTGGACCGAGACTTGTCATGCGGCCTTGGTTTACTACCGGTAGACCGCCTGTCAAATTTCGTACCATTTGGACTTCGTTTGATACTCCAACGGTTAACCGAGGGACCGAGAAGGCCTCGTGTGTGTTGCAGCCCAACACCCTTCCAAAGTGGCCCAAACCCCACTTAAACCTCCTTCTTCATCTCGGTCGTTCGATCACGATCGCGTGGCCAAAAACCGCACCTCATTTGGACTCTCCTAGCTCCCTCTACCTATAAATATGTGCTCCCCTCCCGAAATTCGCGGATGAACCCTAAAAATTCCTCCCCTCACGCCGCCGGACGCGTCCTCACCGCGCCAGACATGTCCGTCGCGCCGCCGCCACGTCGCCTCGGCCAATAGCGAGCCGCCACGTCAGCCGGCTGCCGCGCCCAGCCACTCCCAGGCCGCCACTTGTCCCCGCCGCGCCCACTTCGCCGCTGCGGCCCTGCAGGCCCATCCGGGGCCCGCCCGAGCCCGCGAGAGCCCGGACCGACCCCCACGCTCCGCCGCCCGAGCCTTCCCTGCGCCGCCGCCTTGTGTCTCGCCGCCAGCCGCCGCCCTGCGCCTCCCCGCCACCGCGATTCGCCGCTCCGCCGCCGACCGGCGCCGTCATCGCCGGAGCGTGCTACCCGAACCATTGCAGGCCGCCGCTCGACCACGGGGTCCTCGAGAGGACGAGCCCCGCGTGCTCGCCGGCCCTCTTCGAACCGCCGCCCTGCTGCATGAGCTCGCAAGAGCTCCCGTGTCGCGCCACCACTGCAGGAGGACTCCGGCGTCGTCTCCGCCGCGGCACCTCGCTCCGCTTCTTCCCCGGCCAGATCCGGTCAAGGAGCAACTGGATCCGGAAACCCTGACAACTCCGGCGAACTTTTCCTCAACTCCGGTGCCATCTCCCTCTCCTCCGGTGACTTTCCGGCGAACCTCGTATGGCGTGCCCGAAACCCTAGATCCGTTTCGGGAGGTATAAATTCTACTAAGTCCCCGAGATTTCATGTTTCAAATGCCCATGTTCATCGTGTCATAATTCATCATCCGTAGCTCCGTTTTGGGCGTGTAGCATATCAAAATGTTTGTCTCAGAGAGTACATCATTTCATCTGATTGCATCATTTTCATTTGAGCCTATCTTGATGCCCAAAATGCTGTTGGAAGAGAGCTATTTGAGTTAATTGTCAGATCTGCTGCACCAAATAGTTATTTGTCATTTTTGCCATGATTATTGTGTGCATGATATGCCCATGAGCTCTACATGTGTTTTGTTATATGCTTTGCCATCTTTCTAGAGGAGCTATCCATGTATTTTTGTGATGTCTGTGGTGACTAGAACAAGCTTGCAAAGTAGTGCATTCGTTAATGCTGATTTCAGGGACTTTGCAATTCCACCAAGTGTGTGATCTGTTTTTTATCAATATGCCATATGTTCATGTTGTTTCCTAGTGATCTGTGCCTCTTTTGAGGATGATCAGTAAGGATGATTTGTTAACCTTGTAGTGCTCTGTCCATCCAAGTCCTTGTTTGCATTTATAGTGCAACCAAGCTTGAGTCAATCGAGCTCTACTTTTGCTATTTCGTGAATCTGAGCAGATTGTCTACTTGTTATCGATTTTGCCGAGGATATTGTAGTTTATTCGTGCATGCTATGTTTTTGTTCTTGCCATGTATAGCTTGTATAATGTGTATTCTTGATGGGTGTATGCTTAGTTTGCCATGCCTTTCTCTGTAGTGAGTGCATCAAGCTCGTAAACATGCCTACTTGATATCTGATATGCATGCTCCAGTTTTTCTCTAAGTCTGAGATCTGATTATGTTTTTGCCATGTTCACATGCTTGCAATTGTATTTTCTGGTCCCTTTTGGCTCAAGGTCACTAAGGGACTTTTGTTAAGCTCTTTGAGTAGCTCCATGCCATGCCTTGCTTTGCCATGTTAACTTTCTGTAGCATATAATTTTATTGCTCCAAAGTGTGCTACCTGATCTGAAATTCCAGGCTTGTGTTAATTTCATCAAGTCTGAAACCTATTTATCATTTGCACTTTTGCCATGCTTGTTTGAACCTCTTAATGGATGAATTGGCCGTAGCTCAGTGTTCATCTTTTGTCAAGCATCATGAGTGGATTCCAGCCATGTATTTTGTTGCCATGTTTGAGTGTTGTAGCATAGTTATCTTGATGCATTTAGATGGCTACTTGTTGTTTATCGCAGACCGGTGTCATATTTGTTTTGCTTGCCATTTCCAAACCGTGCATCCGATTCCGGTGATCTTTATATCGATTTAAACCAAAATCACCTCGCCTTTCCAGTGGCACACTTGGATTTCCAAGTTGAGGCCAGGTTCAATCATTCCTTGTCAAATCATGCATATGCATTGCATACCGCATCCCGCATATCATATCATGTTCATGTATTGGTTGTTTACTATGTTGTGTGCTTCTTTCCAGTGTTTGCTTCTTCGGATTGGTTCCGGTAACGTCGCGTTTGTGAGGACCCGTTCGTCTACGTCCGTTTGTCTTCTTCATGGACTCGTTCTTCTTCCTTGCGGGATCTCAGGCAAGATGATCATACCCTTGAAATCACTTCTATCGTTCCTTGCTAGTTGCTCGCTCTTTTGCTATGCCTATGTTGTGATACCTACCACTTGCTTATCATGCCTCCCATATTGTTAAGCCAAGCCTCTAACCCACCTTGTCCTAGCAAACCGTTGTTTGGCTATGTTACCACTTTGCTCAGCCCCTCTTATAGCGTTGTTAGTTGCAGGTGAAGATGAAGTTTGTTCCTTGTTGGAACATGGAGATGTTGTTCCTTGTTGGAACATGTTTACTTGTTGGGATATCACAATATCTCTTATTTAATTAATGCATCTATATACTTCGTATAGGGTGGAAGGCTCGGCCTTATGCCTGGTGTTTTGTTCCACTCTTGCCGCCCTAGTTTCCGTCATATCGGTGTTATGTTCCTGGATTTTGCGTTCCTTACGTGGTTGGATTATAATGGGAACCCCTTGACAGTTCGCTTTGAATAAAACTCCTCCAGCAAGGCCCAACCTTGGTTTTACCATTTGCCACCTAGCCTTTTTCCCTTGGGAGTCGCGCATCCCGAGGGTCATCTTTATTTTAAACCCCCGGGCCAGTGCTTGTCTAAGTGTTGGTCCAACCCAAAGCACTATGCGGGGCCGTCCCTTGGCAACTTGGGTTACGTTGGCTCCCGTACGCTTAGCTTATCTGGTGTGCCCTGAGAACAAGATATGTGCAGCTCCTATTGGGATTTGTCGGCATGGCGGGTGGTCTTGCTGGACTTGTTTTACCATTGTCGAGGATGTCTTGTAACCGGGATTCCGAGTCTGATCAGGTCTTCCCGCTAGAAGGAATATCCTTCGTTGACCGTGAGAGCTTGTGATGGGCTAAGTTGGGACACCCCTGCAGGGATTTGAACTTCTGAAAGCCGTGCCCACGGTTATGGGCAGATGGGAATTTGTTAACGTCCGGTTGTAGAAAACCTGAAGTTGACCTTAATTAAAATGCATCAACCGCGTGTGTTACCGTGATGGTCTCTTCTCGGCGGAGTCCGGGAAGTGAACACGATGTTGGAGTTATGTCTGACGTAGGTTGTTCCAGGATCACTTCTTGATCATACTTTTATCGACCGTGCTTTGCCTTCTCTTCTCGCTCTCATTTGCGTATGTTAGCCACCATATATGCTAGTTGCTTGCTGCAGCTCCACCTCATACCTTTTTACCCTTCCTATAAGCTTAAATAGTCTTGATTGCGAGGGTGCGAAATTGCTGAGTCCCCGTGACTCACAGATACTTCCAAAACCAGCTTGTAGGTGCCGATGAGTCTGTGCCGATGACGCAACCAAGTTAGGAGGAGCCTGATGAAGATCTTGCCCTTTGTGTTGTTTCGTTCTAGTTGATCAGTAGTGGAGCCCAGTTGGGGTTGATCAGGGACCTTGTCGCATTTGGGGTTCTTCTATTATTTTGGTTCCGTAGTCGGACCTTGATTGTATTTGGATGATGTAATGCTTTAATTCATGTAATTGTGTGAAGTGGCGATTGTAAGCCAACTATGTATCACTTTCCCTTATGTATGTAACGCCCCGAGACCGATGTGCCAGGTGTCGTTCAGTTATTCGTTGTTGTTTTCTTGTCATTGGCTTGCGTGTTGCATTTCATCATGTCATCATGTGCATTGCATCATCATGTTTTCAAAACTTGCATCCGTCCCGGTCTCCTTGTTCCTTCCGTTGTCCGTTCTGAGCCCAACCACACTTGCACGCGCCCGTGGCACGTCCGAAATATTATTTTATTAGTGGCCGGAAAATGTTCTCGGAATGGGTTGAAAGTTGGCATGCGGTGTCGTTTTGTTGTCAGTAGACCGCCTGCCAAGTTTCATCGCATTCGGAGTCCGTTTGACGTCCCAACGGATAAATATAGCGGCAATAGTAGCCGGTCTAACGTCGGACGTTTTCGGTCTCCGGAAACAGTCGCCGGGCCTCCCTCTCTTCTCTTCTCTCAGCTCGAGACCGTCTGCACAGCCCACCTAGTCCATCCTCCTTCACCTCTTCGCTTCCGGAGTTGCCCGATGCGATCGCGCGGTCCAAAACCCTCTCTGCACAGTGCATCGAACCCCTCACGCGAGCGCCCGAAAGCTGTCCCGGACCCGACTCGGACAGTCGTTACCGCTGTGTCCGGATCATCCCCAAACATCTGCAAAATATCTTCGTTTTATTATTCGGGCTATCTAACCTATTTATTTACGACCGCCCGATTATAATCGGACGGACCGGATTAGTCCCTACCTAGTCCCCTGCCTATATAATCAGACCAAATCCCTAATTTCTAGGGATCCTCCCGAGCGCCGCCACTCTTCCTGTCTCCTCCTCATCGGGATCCTCCCGATCCAAAAAAATCACCTCGCAGCCCGCTTCTCTCCAGATCTGCCCGTCGATCCACCTCGCGAGCAGCGCTCGTCCGCCGCGCCTCCAGCTCCTCCCGAGCAAGGGCCTCGCGCTCCTGGAGCCCTGTATCCTCTCGTTCCTGGGAGAGGAGCCTTCCCGAGATTCTCCTCAACCCCGCCGGCCGACGAGGCCATGGCCGAGGCCACCGGAGCAAGCCATCGCCGGCTACCAGTGGAACCCCGCGTCCCCTCTCTACCCTCCTTCCCTCGTTCTTCCTCCTCCCTCTGTATTCATCTCTCTCTCAGGGATCTCTCTCTCTGCCTTGGACAGGAACCGCCCGCTCTCCTTCTTCTCAGGGAACGCCATGGCCGCCGCACCATGGAGCCACTTCGACCTGGACCCCGGCCGGATCGACGTAGCCCGCCGCCGTCCTGCTTCGCTAGCTCGGGCACGAGCGCCCCGTCTTCCTCCTCGTCGCGTGGATCCAGGAGGAGCCCCCGCCAGCGCCGCCGCTCCTCTGCGCCCTCGCTGCCCAAGCCGCCTGCATCCCCTGCTTCGTGAACGAGAAGACCGGCGCCGCACCTTCGTTGACTTGTCCCAGCGCCAGCGTGTACGAGATCCACGTCGCCCGCGCCTGGGTCTTCTCGCCCGAGGCCCAGCTCCTCCCGAGCTGGCCCCTCTCCACGTCGCCCACTCCCTGGCGTCAAGCCAGATCCAGCAGGCCCAGCGTGCCTCCCCTTCGCCAGTCCAGCCCCGCAGGCTTGGCTCCGGCCAGCCTCTCCACCGAACGGCCCTCGAGGCCCAGCTGAGCACCCCCTACCGGCCTCCCTTCTACCACCGAACCGGGCCGAGCCCATGGTGAGCTGCCTCCCAGCGCCTACCACTGTTGGGCTTGCCCCAGATTCAGCCCGTCATGTGTTTTTTTTCAGCGCCTGAATTTTTCCTATTATCCAGAGACTGCCAGTTTTACAGTTTAGACCCTCATGTTCATGCATTTAATAACTCATGAACCGTGCATCGGATTTAAATGTTTTATATATGAAACTTGCTCAGAATTTTGTGTAGATTAATAATATCCAACTTTCATCTATGTTTATAATGTTTAAAATGATGTTTGATTAAATTTGCTCCTATGCCATGCTAAAATGATTTAATTCATAACTAAATAACCGTAGCTCCGATTTAAATAAACTTTATATGTAAATGGGGTAGAAAATGCCTAGTTCAACATGGTGGCCTTACTTTGCATGTTTAACAACTCTAAAATTGTGTTTAGGGCAGAACAGTACCATACCTAAATATGCATATGGGGAGTTTCCGGAATTGTTGTTCGTTGCTTCCGGCCTCATTTAAACTTGACTAGATAGGTAGTTTTACTTTGCTTCACCCTCTTGCCATGTTAACCAACATTTAATATTGTTGAGTACATAAACGAGATCAAACTAAATAATGTGTCGTGGTGTTTCATCAATAAGCAACTCGTTGCGTATTGAGCTCCACTTAATTTGTAGTGTTGTTTGTTGCACTTTGCCATGCCATGTTTCATTAAACCGGACATGCATCATACTTGATTGTGCATCATGCCATGTTGATGTGCTGGTTGTTTACCATGTTGTTTGTTTCTTCCCGGGTTGCTTCTCTCGTTAGCTTCGGTTTCATTCCGGCGTTGTGAGGATTCGTTCGTCTACGTCCGTTTGTCTTCTTCATGGACTCGTTCTTCTTCCTTGCGGGATTTCAGGCAAGATGACTATACCCTCGAAATCACTTCTATCTTTGCTTGCTAGATGCTCGCTCTTTTGCTATGCCTATGCTGCGATACCTACCACTTTCTTATCATGCCATCCATATTGTTGAACCAAGCCTCTAACCCACCTTGTCCTAGCAAAACTTTGTTTGGCTATGTTACCGCTTTGCTCAGCCCCTCTTATAGCGTTGTTAGTTGCAGGTGAAGATTGAAGTTTGTTCCTTGTTGGAACATGGAGATGTTGTTTCTTGTTGGAACATGTTACTTGTTGGGATATCACAATATATCTTATTTAATTAATGCATCTATATACTGGTAAAGGGTGGAAGGCTTGGCCTTATGGCTGGTGTTTTGTTCCACTCTTGCCGCCCTAGTTTCCGTCATATCGGTGTTATGTTCCGGGATTTTGCGTTCCTTACGCGGTTGGGCTATGATGGGAACCCCTTGACAGTTCGCCTTGAGTAAAACTCCTCCAGCAATGCCCAACATTGGTTTTACCATTCGCCACCTAGCCTCTTTTTCCCTTGGGTTTCGCGGACTCAAGGGTCATCATTATTTTACCCCCCCCCCCGGGCCAGTGCTCCTCTGAGTGTTGGTCCAACCTGTCAGCTGCCGGTGGCCACCAGGGGCAACTCTGGGCTGGCTTACCCGTACCTAGGACAATCTGAGTGTGCCCTGAGAAAGAGATATGTGCAGCTCCTATCAGGATTTGTCAGCACATTCGGGCGGTGTTGCTGGTTTAGTTTTACCCTGTCGAAATGTCTTGTTGTACCAGGATACCGAGTCTGATCGGAGTGTCCCGGGTGGAGGTCTATTCTTTCGTTGACCGTGAGAGCTTGTCATGGGCTAAGTTGGGACACCCCTGCAGGGTATTATCTTTCGAAAGCCGTGCCCGCGGTTATGGGCAGATGGGAATTTGTTAATGTCCGGTTGTAGATAACTTGACACCAGATCCGAATTAAAACGCATCAATCGCGTGTGTAACCATGATGGTCTCTTCTCGGCGGAGTCCGGGAGGTGAACACGGTGTTGGAGTTATGCTTGACGTAGGTTGCTATAGGATCACTTCTTGATCGCTACTAGCTTCACGACCGTGCCTTGCTTCTCTTCTCGCTCTCTTTTGCGATTGTAGCCACCATATATGCTAGTCGCTTGCTGCAGCTCCATCTCATTACTCCATCCTTCCTATAAGCTTAAATAGTCTTGATCTCGCGGGTGTGAGATTGTTGAGTCCTCGTGACTCACAGATACTTCCAAAACCAGTTTGCAGGTGCTGATGAATCCGCGCAGATGACGCAACCAAGCTCAAGAGGAGCTCGTTGAAGATCTTTCCCGTTGTGTTGTTTCGTTCTAGTTGGTCAGTAGTGGAGCCCAGTTGGGGTCGATCGGGGACCTTTGTCGCATTTGGGGTTCTTCTTTTATTTTGGTTCCGTAGTCAGACCTTGATTGTATCTGGATGATGTAGTGCTTTATTCATGTAATTGTGTGAAGTGGCGATTGTAAGCCAACTATGTATCTCTTTCCCTTATGTATTACATGGGTTGTGTGAAGATTACCTCACTTGCGACATCGCTTTCAATGCGGTTATGCCTCTAAGCCGTGCTTCGACACGTGGGAGATATAGCCGCATCGAGGGCGTTATAAGTTGGTAATCAGAGCCTTCCCCGACCTTAGGAGCCTCACTGCTTGATCGTTTTTAGCGGCCGAGTTGTGTCTAGAAAAATGTTTTGAGTCATTTAGGAATTATATATCGGAGAGTTTAGGAATTCTTTTTACTCCCCAATCTCTTCATCGCTCTGGTAAGGCATCCTGACGTAGAGTTTTGACTCTTCTCTTCTCAAATTTCACTAAAAAAATTTAGGATTACGCGGGTATCTTGGAATCGTTCCGATGGTTTTATGATGAGAACATTGTCTTGGTGCCTCCTGTCAGGGGTTTTGTGGAAGTGTCCCAGGGAGTTGAGCTCTGAGGTGTTGTCGTCATAATTTTATCGTTGCAGTTCTGGTATACCTGAGTTTAGTACGCCGACATCGAAAATCTCTTTTATGCAGTTGTTGGTGAGATAACCCCGATAACCCAGTACTGAGGTGAGTATGGGAGTATTGCCATGACTTGTATAACGGATGCTTTTCGAAGGTTGAGGTAGACGATTTTCGAAGGTTTCTTGGTTATGTGTTGAAGGATGGATACAGCTGGATGTAGGATTTGTTAGTTTTGGGTGAGATATTATGCTTCCCCTGTATCCCCAACACCTGATTGCATAACCGGAAAATTTCGGGAGTTTCATAGGTGGGAATTCAAGTAGCTCTTAGGATATCTTTCCGACGGATGTATGATATGAAATTGGGGTTCGACGTCTAGTGGTCCGCCTATTCACGGTCGATTTTACAGTGGTCTCGTTGTGTCTTAAAGAGTCCTTGGCTATGCCGACTCGGGGACGCTTCGTATGTCATGTGCACTGCCTTGTACATGATGGTGCTGTACGATCGAGCCCGTGTAGGCCCCACCACGAAAACTTCGGACGAAATCTCTATCATATGTTTGTTCCGGCTCATTCTGCAAGCCAAATCCTTTGTTTTGTTTTATTTGTGGTACTCGAGTTGCTTCGAAGTCAAATGTTGAATCCATACCTTTCCTAAATGGTGTTCTCATATTGCTATGTGAATACTAATCCTTCTTGATCATCGAGATTGTCTTGCCAATCCTTTTCAACCAGTGTGTCTCTCTTCAAGTGGATCCGATCATTCTCCCCATCCGCAAGATCAATTCTAAGTTTTTCTCAATGGTGTTCATTCCAACTGCCCCAAGTTGCCTTTGTCTTTCCCGCCCTCCCACCCCTTTTTCTTCAAGGACTCAGATTTCTTAATCATATATCCTTTTATTTGTGGGAAGTCTCTCCATTCTTTTCCGTCAATGTTCTTATCCGGTGATTCTCAAGAAGATACTAACGGAGTTTCAAGTTCATCATTTTTCATTCTTTTCTTCTCTGATGGATTCAATTCAAGCTTTGTAGATCATATCCTTTCCTCGTTTCAAATGCTATCCCATGCCGGTGCACCTCGTAATTGTTCACCTCTCTCTATTCTTATTCGGAGTGCTCAAGATATCTTGGAAGATTCGTGTTTCCATTCTCAATCAGTTCAAGCTATTTGGAGATTGTTATCTCATTCAAGTCATTTAATTCTACCGGTGCAATATCTATTTCAATCAATTGTTCAACGGTGTTTCTTTTGAGTGGGCCCTAACCCACAGGTCTTTTTTCCAGGATCTTACCTGACTCTTCTTATTTTCCCGGCGTTACTCTCAAATTCTTTTCAAAGTTTGACGTAAGAATGATTTATCATCAGTCAAATGTTTTCTCCAAGATCTTTCAAATTCTCTTCACCGTTGGCTCAACCTCTTCGTTTGGATTCTTCCGGAGTGTCTAAATAATTCTTGGTGGTGTTTCTCATCGTCATTCTCAGATATTGAAGACCGATGGAGACTTTTCCTCCATATCTATCTGCTCTCTCAGAGATTCGTGATTCTAGCTTGTTGCCATCCTCTCATAATTGTTTTCGATTGTGAGATTTCTTTTCACCCATCCGGAGTAATTCAGAGTATTTTTAGTTTGATTCTCCGGAGCCCATCATCTCATAATTATTCATTCCTAGCTTTCAGTTATCGTTCTCCTAATCTTACCGGTGCATCGATCAAATATCCTCTAATCAGTTCTTGATCTCTTCGTTCTCATGTATCTAAATACCCTAAAGTATCTTCATTCATTTTGCAATTCTTCCCGGTGATTTGTGCATTTGCTACATTCAATTTCAATTCTTACGGTGGTTCGTTCAAGAGTTCTCTTTCTTTGTTATCATATCAATTCATTCGTTCTTTCCAAATCCTACCGGTGGTTCGTTGAAGACCTTCTCAAGTTTACACCATATCTCTCTTAATCCTTTCTACAAGAATAAGTAGTATGCCAAATCCGTTGCTTGTCATCAATTTAAATTGGTGAAGGATATGCATAACATAATTCTTATTCTGGTTTCATCCAAGTGATTAATCCTTTCCTTCAGAGTTTGTTCAGGAGGAATAAATTCTTGGCTGCTTGTTGTTGATCTTTCTTCCGGAGTTCTAAGTTTTCCGCATTATCTCGTCGCGAAGCTCCATCTAAATCATCGCAAGGCTTCACCTTGTGTTTTCAACTTCTCTTTCTTTTTATCATCCTTTTATTACCGGAGTTCTTCATGGAGGCTCTACATGGTGGTTCGTCAAGGATTCTTTTCATTCTTCAATTGTTCTTCAAGATTTCTCTTGAAGTTAAGATCAGCCAAGCTATACTCAAAAATAAACATGGTGCTCAACACATGTTTTGTTTTGAGGAGTTTAAGCATTCTTCATCTTGCATTCCGAAGTGCAATTCTTTCGACCTTATCTTTTGAGGTGGTGTTAGGTCATTCTTAATAATTTCCCTTCGCGTTTCAAGATTCACAAGTTTTCAAGAGTGACATATTTAAATCCATCTTTTTCTCTTTGTTCAAGAGATCTTTTCAACCGTCAATCTCTTCATTGGAGTTATCTTGGTATAGATTTCACCTAAAGCCTTCCCTAAGGAATGTTGCTATTTTGGTGCTTATTAATGACCCAAGTTATCTCTTTTCCATCTTGATGGAACAAGTTTTCATCTCTTCGTTAATCTCAAGCAAGTAATTGTTTCTGTTAGTGGCCGGTTGTCACCTCATAATGTTGAGATGTTTCCATAAGCCCACTACAAGCTTATTCGTTTCGTTTTTGGTTTTCCAACAACTCCGTTATAACCTTCTTGGAAGGGTGCTTGGCATTTTCTTCTCCATTCTTCTATTTCAATTATCTATCTTCTATTCTTTTGTTTCGGAGGCATTGTGATGTTGTGCTCTTCAATCATCATCTTGTTTTGTCAGGATCGTGTTCTTTTCATGCTTATCCATTTAACCGGAGTGTCCTGCCTTTTTCTTTCAAGTTCTTTTTCATCTTATCAAGTCTTGCATCTCTTTCCAACCGGAGTGTTGTCCGATTTTGATCTTCCTTGTTCCTTGTTTATCTCGTTTCAACCAGAGTGATTTCAATTCCTTCTTGTCCATTGTACTCGTCATTCATAGCTTTGCAACCTTCAAGTCCTCGTAATGTTCCTTGTTCCTCTTTTCTAACGGATTGTTTGCAATCTCGTTCATCTCTGTTGTACTCTTTCTTTTAAATTGCTCAACCTCTCAAGGTTCATGGTTTCACTCGTTGGTCAAAGAAGCAACTTAGTTTTACCTTTCTTTTTCTCTTCCGTTTTCCCTCCGGTGCCATTCTAGATCTCGGGACGAGATCCTCTCGTAGTGGTGGAGTGTTGTAACGCCCCGAGACCGATGTGCCAGGTGTCGTTCAGTTATTCGTTGTTGTTGTCTTGTCATTGGCTTGCGTGTTGCATTTCATCATGTCATCATGTGCATTGCATCATCATGTTTTCAAAACTTGCATCCGTCCCGGTCTCCTTGTTCCTTCCGTTGTCCGTTCTGAGCCCAACCACACTTGCACGCGCCCGCGGCACGTCCGAAATATTATTTTATTAGTGGCCGGAAAATGTTCTCGGAATGGGTTGAAAGTTGGCATGCAGTGTCGTTTTGTTGTCAGTAGACCGCCTGCCAAGTTTCATCGCATTCGGAGTCCGTTTGATGTCCCAACGGATAAATATAGCGGCAATAGTAGCCGGTCTAACGTCGGACGTTTTCGGTCTCCGGAAACAGTCGCCGGGCCTCCCTCTCTTCTCTTCCCTCAGCTCGAGACCGTCTGCACAGCCCACCTAGTCCATCCTCCTTCCCCTCTTCGCTTCCGGAGTTGCCCGATGCGATTGCGCAGTCCAAAACCCTCTCTGCACAGTGCATCGAACCCCTCACGCGAGCGCCCGAAAGCTGTCCCGGACCCGACTTGGACAGTCGTTACCGCTGTGTCCGGATCATCCCCAAACATCTGCAAAATATCTTCGTTTTATTATTCGGGCTATCTAACCTATTTATTTACGACCGCCCGATTATAATCGGACGGACCGGATTAGTCCCTACCTAGTCCCCTACCTATATAATCAGACCAAATCCCTAATTTCTAGGGATCCTCCCGAGCGCCGCCACTCTTCCTGTCTCCTCCTCATCGGGATCCTCCCGATCCAAAAAAATCACCTCGCAGCCCGCTTCTCTCCAGATCTGCCCGTCGATCCACCTCGCGAGCAGCGCTCGTCCGCCGCGCCTCCAGCTCCTCCCGAGCAAGGGCCTCGCGCTCCTAGAGCCCTGTATCCTCTCGTTCCTGGGAGAGGAGCCTTCCCGAGCTTCTCCTCAACCCCGCCGGCCGACGAGGCCATGGCCGAGGCCACCGGAGCAAGCCATCGCCGGCTACCAGTGGAACCCCGCGTCCCCTCTCTACCCTCCTTCCCTCGTTCTTCCTCCTCCCTCTGTATTCATCTCTCTCTCAGGGATCTCTCTCTCTGCCTTGGACAGGAACCGCCCGCTCTCCTTCTTCTCAGGGAACGCCATGGCCGCCACACCATGGAGCCACTTCGACCTGGACCCCGGCCGGATCGACGTAGCCCGCCGCCGTCCTGCTTCGCTAGCTCGGGCACGAGCGCCCCGTCTTCCTCCTCGTCGCGCGGATCCAGGAGGAGCCCCCGCCAGCGCCGCCGCTCCACTGCGCCCTTGCTGCCCAAGCCGCCTGCATCCCCTGCTTCATGAACGAGAAGACCGGCGCCGCACCTTCGTTGACTTGTCCCAGCGCCAGCGTGTACGAGATCCACGTCGCCCGCGCCTGGGTCTTCTCGCCCGAGGCCCAGCTCCTCCCGAGCCGGCCCCTCTCCACGTCGCCCACTCCCTGGCGTCAAGCCAGATCCAGCAGGCCCAGCCTGCCTCCCCTTCGCCAGTCCAGCCCCGCAGGCTTGGCTCCGGCCAGCCTCTCCACCGAACGGCCCGCGAGGCCCAGCTGAGCACCCCCTGGCGGCCTCCCTTCTACCACCGAACCGGGCCGAGCCCATGGTGAGCTGCCTCCCAGCGCCTACCACTGTTGGGCTTGCCCCAGATTCAGCCCGTCATGTGTTTTTTTTTTCAGCGCCTGAATTTTTCCTATTATCCAGAGACTGCCAGTTTTACAGTTTAGACCCTCATGTTCATGCATTTAATAACTCATGAACCGTGCATCGGATTTAAATGTTTTATATATGAAACTTGCTCAGAATTTTGTGTAGATTAATAATATCCAACTTTCATCTATGTTTATAATGTTTAAAATGATGTTTGATTAAATTTGCTCCTATGCCATGCTAAAATGATTTAATTCATAACTAAATAACCGTAGCTCCGATTTAAATAAACTTTATATGTAAATGGGGTAGAAAAATGCCTAGTTCAACATGGTGGCCTTACTTTGCATGTTTAACAACTCTAAAATTGTGTTTAGGGCAGAACAGTACCATACCTAAATATGCATATGGGGAGTTTCCGGAATTGTTGTTCGTTGCTTCCGGCCTCATTTAAACTTGACTAGATAGGTAGTTTTACTTTGCTTCACCCTCTTGACATGTTAACCAACATTTAATATTGTTGAGTACATAAACGAGATCAAACTAAATAACGTGTCGTGGTGTTTCATCAATAAGCAACTCGTTGCGTATTGAGCTCCACTTAATTTGTAGTGTTGTTTGTTGCACTTTGCCATGCCATGTTTCATTAAACCGGACATGCATAATACTTGATTGTGCATCATGCCATGTTGATGTGCTGGTTGTTTACCATGTTGTTTGTTTCTTTCCGGGTTGCTTCTCTCGTTAGCTTCGGTTTCGTTCCGGAGTTGTGAGGATTTGTTCGTCTACGTCCGTTTGTCTTCTTCATGGACTCGTTCTTCTTCCTTGCGGGATTTCAGGCAAGATGACCATACCCTCGAAATCACTTCTATCTTTGCTTGCTAGATGCTCGCTCTTTTGCTATGCCTATGCTGCGATACCTACCACTTGCTTATCATGCCATCCATATTGTTAAACCAAGCCTCTAACCCACCTTGTCCTAGCAAAACTTTGTTTGGCTATGTTACCGCTTTGCTCAGCCCCTCTTATAGCGTTGTTAGTTGCAGGTGAAGACTGAAGTTTGTTCCTTGTTGGAACATGGAGATGTTGTTTCTTGTTGGAACATGTTACTTGTTGGGATATCACAATATATCTTATTTAATTAATGCATCTATATACTGGTAAAGGGTGGCAGGCTTGGCCTTATGCCTGGTGTTTTGTTCCACTCTTGCCGCCCTAGTTTCCGTCATATCGGTGTTATGTTCCCGGATTTTGCGTTCCTTACGCGGTTGGGCTATAATGGGAACCCCTTGACAGTTTGCCTTGAGTAAAACTCCTCCAGCAATGCCCAACATTGGTTTTACCATTCGCCACCTAGCCTCTTTTTCCCTTGGGTTTCGCGGACTCAAGGGTCATCATTATT
>NC_041380.1:195100451-195109506 GCF_002162155.2 Triticum dicoccoides
CCCGGGCCAGTGCTCCTCTGAGTGTTGGTCCAACCTGTCAGCTGCCGGTGGCCACCAGGGGCAACTCTGGGCTGGCTTACCCGTACCTAGGACAATCTGAGTGTGCCCTGAGAAAGAGATATGTGCAGCTCCTATCAGGATTTGTCGGCACATTCGGGCGGTGTTGCTGGTTCAGTTTTACCCTGTCGAAATGTCTTGTTGTACCGGGATACCGAGTTTGATCGGAGTGTCCCGGGTGGAGGTCTATTCCTTCGTTGACCGTGAGAGCTTGTCATGGGCTAAGTTGGGACACCCCTGCAGGGTATTATCTTTCGAAAGCCGTGCCCGCGGTTATGGGCAGATGGGAATTTGTTAATGTCCGGTTGTAGATAACTTGACACCAGATCCGAATTAAAACGCATCAATCGCGTGTGTAACCGTGATGGTCTCTTCTCGGTGGAGTCCGGGAGGTGAACATGGTGTTGGAGTTATGCTTGACGTAGGTCGCTATAGGATCACTTCTTGATCGCTACTAGCTTCACGACCGTGCCTTGCTTCTCTTCTCGCTCTCTTTTGCGATTGTAGCCACCCTATATGCTAGTCGCTTGCTGCAGCTCCATCTCATTACTCCATCCTTCCTATAAGCTTAAATAGTCTTGATCTCGCGGGTGTGAGATTGCTGAGTCCTCGTGACTCACAGATACTTCCAAAACCAGTTTGCAGGTGCTGATGAATCCGCGCAGATGACGCAACCAAGCTCAAGAGGAGCTCGTTGAAGATCTTTCCCGTTGTGTTGTTTCGTTCTAGTTGGTCAGTAGTGGAGCCCAGTTGGGGTCGATCGGGGACCTTTGTCGCATTTGGGGTTCTTCTTTTATTTTGGTTCCGTAGTCAGACCTTGATTGTATCTGGATGATGTAATGCTTTATTCATGTAATTGTGTGAAGTGGCGGTTGTAAGCCAACTATGTATCTCTTTCCCTTATGTATTACATGGGTTGTGTGAAGATTACCTCACTTGCGACATTGCTTTCAATGCGGTTATGCCTCTAAGTCGTGCTTCGACACGTGGGAGATATAGCCGCATCGAGGGCGTTATAATGTATTACATGGGTTGTGTGAAGATTACCTCACTTGCAACATTTCTTTCAATGCGGTTATGCCTCTAAGTCGTGCTTCGACACGTGGGAGATATAGCCGCACCGAGGGCGTTACAAGTTGTTGTAACGCACTGAGACCGATGTGCCAGGTGTCGTCCAGTTATTCATTGTTGTTGCCTTGTCTTTGCTTGTGTGTCATGCATTGCATATCATGTCATCATGCGCATTTCATTTGCATATTTGTTCGTCTCATGCATCCGAGCATTTTCCCAGTTGTCCGTTTTGCAATCCGGCGCTCCTATGTCACCCGGTGTCCCTTTCTACCTCTTTTCATGTGCGGGTGTTAAACGTTTCCGGATTGGACCGAAACTTGACAGGCGGTCTACCGGTAGTAAACCAAGGCCGCATGACAAGTCTCGGTCCAATCCGGAAATGTTTAACACCCGCACATGAAAAGAGGTATAAAGGGACACCGGGTGACATAGGAGCACGGGATTGCAAAACGGACAACGGGGAAAATGCTCGGATGCATGAGACAAACAAATATGCAAATGAAATGTGCATGATGACATGATATGCAATGCATGACACGCAAGCAAAGGCAAGGCAACAACAGCAAATAACTGGACGACACCTGGCACATCGGTCTTGGGGCGTTACAACACTCCACCACTATGAGAGGATCTCGTCCCGAGATCTAGAATGGCACCGGAGGGAAAACGAAAGAGAAAGAGAAGAGGTAAAACTAAGTTGCTTCTTTGACAAACGAGTGAAACCACAGAACCTTGCAAGGTTGAACAAATTGAAAGAAAGAAGGCAACGGCGATGAACAAAGTTGAAAGCCCTCCATTAGAAAAGAGGAACAAGGAAAAACAAATTCGGACAGCACTCTGTTAGAAACTTGATATGAAACTTGATAAGATGAAAAGAACTTGAGCAGAGGACACAACACTCCGGTTACAAGGATAAGCATGACAAGGACAAGAACAAGGTTTGAAGAGAGCAGCCACAATGCTTCCGGAACAAAAGTAAGAATGGAATGGGATGAATGAAGGGAAACAAGAACTCGAGGGAGCACGCTTACAACAAATGTTAGAACGGAGTTGTTGGAAAACCAACAATGAAAAGAATAATCTTGATATGGTCTTATGGAATACATCTCAGAATTATGAGGTGACAACCTGCCACTCACGGGAAGAAGAATTGGATTGGCATGAACAAGGAGACGAGAAGCTTATTTCACCCGGAAGGGTAGATGAAGAACTTGGATCATATATGAGCACCATTATAGCAACAATCCTTAGGGAAGACTTTAGGTGAAATATAACCCAAGATAACTCCAATGACGAGATTGATGGATTTAAAATATCTCATTCTTGACAACATGTGAATCATGAAAACATGAACTCAAACTATCCAGAATGACATAATACCACCTCCAATAATACGGAAGAAAGAATTGCACTCCGGATAGCAAGATGAAGAAAGCTTGAGCTTCTTAGAAAAGAATCTTGATTAACACTTCAAGAATGAATTAAATCATAGATGAACCATCATGTAGAACCCCCGTGAAGAACTCCGGTAACAAAAGGATAACGAGAAGAAAAGAGAAGTTGAAAACACAAGGTGAAACCTTGTAATGCTTTAGGTGTATCTCTATGATGATATAATTGCGAGATCTTGGAACTCCGGGAAAGAAAGATAAAGCATCTCAAACCGACAATGTGATATGATGAACCACGCCGGAAAGCAGGAAATTAGATCACTTGAATGAAACAAGAATAAGAATTACATTATGCTTTATCCTTCACCAATTAAATTGATGACAAAACAATGGATTTGGCACACCACTTATTCTTGTAGAGAGGATTAAGATAGATATTGCATAAATTTGAGAAGGTCTTCGACGAACCACCGGTAGGATTGAAACCACGAATGAATTGATAAGGAAGAGAAATCTTGAGCAAACCACCGTAAGAATTAAGCATGAACAAAGAGAAGATAAAGAGCACACCGGGAAGAATTAACAAATGAACAAAGATGCTTGAGAGAATTTAGATACATGAGAACGAAGGGATCACGAACTGATTAGAGATCACTTGATGCACCGGTAAGATTGGAGAATGACAACTGAAAGCTGAGAATGAAAAGACCTGAATTGATAGCTCTGGATAACAAATTGAGAAGACTCTTGAATTAGCTCCGGATAGTTGAAAAGAATTCGCACAATCCAAAAACAACTATGAGAGGATGGCAACAAGCTAGAATAACGAATCTTGAAGAGGATGGAGCAAGATATGGAGGAAAATTCTTCTTCGGTCTTCAAGTGTTATGAAAGACGATGAGAGACACCACCATGAATTATTGAGGCACTCTGGAAGAAACAAAAGCGAAGAGGTTGAGCCAACTATGAAAAGAACTTGAAAGATCTTGGAGAAATACATATGACTGATGATGAATCATTCTTACGTCAACCTTGGAAAAGAATTACAGAATAACTCCAGAAAGATTAGAAGAGTCAGGTAAGATCCTGAGAAAAGACATGTGGGTTAGGGCCCACTCAAAAGAAACACCATTGAAATGATTAAAAAAAGAGGTTGCACCGGTTGAATTAAGTGACTTGAATGAGATAACATCCTCGAAAGAGCTTGAACGAAAGCAGAGTGTAAGCACGAATCTTCGGGATACCTTGAGCACTCCGGAACAGTTGAATAGCGAGAAATGACTGAATATGAGGTGCACCGGCAAGAGAAGGTATTTGAAACGAGGAAATGATATGATCAACAAGGCTTGAATTGGTTCCACCGGAGAAGAAAAAGAACGAATAATGATAACTTGAAGCTCCGTTAGAATCTTCATGAGAATCACCGGGTAAGAACATGAAGGCAAAAGAATGGAGAGACTTCTCATGAATCAAAGGATGCTTGATTAAGGAATCTGAGTCCTTGAAGAAACAAGGGTGGGAGGGTGGGAAAACAAAGACAACGTGGAGTGGATGAAGCAAACACCGTTGAGAAAGCTGAGTGACAAAGCTGAGTTTGAATCTTGCGGATGTTGAAAATGGACGGATCCGCTTGAAGAGAAGCACACCGGTTGAAAAGGTTTGACATGACAATCTCGATTATCATGAAGGATTGGTATTCACATTGGAGTATGAGAACACCGGTTCGGAAAGGTATGGAATCAACACTTGACTTTGAAGCAACTCGAATACCAAAACTCAAAACAAAACAAAGGATTGGCTTGCAAAATAGCCGGAGCAAACATATGATAGAGATTTCGTCCGAAATTTTCGGGGTGGGGCCTACACGGGCTCGATCGTACAACACCATCATGTACAAGACAGTGCACATGACATACGAAGCGTCCCCGAGTCGGCATAGCCAAGGACTCTTTAAGACACAACGAGACCACTATAAAACCAACCGTGGATAGGCGGACCACTAGACGTCGAACCCCAATTTCACAACATACATCTGTCGGAAAGATATCCTAAGAGCTACTTGAATTCCCACTTATAAACTCCCGAAATTTTCCAGTTATGCAATCAGGTGTTGGGGATACAGGGGAAGCATAATATCTCACCCAAAACTAGCAAATCCTACATCCAGCTGTATCCATGCTTCAACACATAACCAAGAAACCTTCGAAAATCATCTACCTCAACCTTCGAAAAGCATCCGTTATACAAGTTATGGCAATACTCCCGAACTCCCGCCCCAGTACTGGGTGGCGTCGAGGTTATCTCACCAACAACTGCATAAAAGAGATTTTCGATGTCGGCGAAACTAAACTCAGGTATTCCAGAACTGCAACGATAAAATTGTGACGACAACACCTCGGAGCTCAACTCCCCGGGACACTGCCACAAAGAACAATGTCAGGAGGCACCAAGAACAATGTTCTTGTCACAAAGCCATCGGAACGATTCCAAGATACCCGCGTGATCCTAAAAAAAATTAGTGAAATTTGAGAAGAGAAGAGTCAAAACTCTATGTCAGGATGCCTTACCAGAGCGATGAAGGGACTGGGGAGTAAAAAGAATTCCTAAACTCTCCGATATATAATTCCTAAATGACTCAAAACATTTTTTTCTAGACTCAACTCGTCAGCTAATTCGATCAAGCAGTGGGGCTCCTAAGGTCGGGGAAGGCTCTGATACCAACTTGTAACGCCCTCGATGCGGCTATATCTCCCACGTGTCGAAGCACGACTTAGAGGCATAACCGCATTGAAATCAATGTCGCAAGTGAGGTAATCTTCACACAACCCATGTAAAACATAAGGGAAAGAGATACATAGTTGGCTTACAATCTCCACTTCACACAATTACATGAATAAAGCATTACATCATCCAAATACACACAAGGTCCGACTACAGAACCAAAATAAAAGAAGACTACCCCAAATGCTACACAGATCCCCGATCGTCCCGACTGGGCTCCACTACTGATCAACTAGAACAAAACAACACAAAGGGAAAGATCTTCATCGAGCTCCTACTGAGCTTGGTCGCGTCATCGGCACAGACTCATCGGCACCTGCAAGCTGGTTTTGGAAGTATTTGTGAGTCACGGGGACTCAGCAATCTCACACCCTCGCGATCAAGACTATTTAAGCTTATAGGTAAGGTAAAGGTATGAGGTGGAGCTGCAGCAAGCAACTAGCATATATGGTGGCTAACATACGCAAATGAGAGCGAGAAGAGAAGGCAAAGCACGGTCGATAAAAGTATGATCAAGAAGTGATCCTGGAACAACCTACGTCAAACATAACTCCAACATCGTGTTCACTTCCCGGACTCCGTCGAGAAGAGACCATCACGGTAACACACGCGGTTGATGCATTTTAGTTAAGGTCAACTTCAGGTTTTCTACAACCAGACGTTAACAAATTCCCATCTGCCCATAACCGCGGGCACGGCTTTCGAAAGTTCAAATCCCTGCAGGGGTGTCCCAACTTAGCCCATCACAAGCTCTCACGGTCAACGAAGGATATTCCTTCTAGCGGGAAGACCCGATCAGACTCGGAATCCCGGTTACAAGACATCCTCGACAATGGTAAAACAAGTCCAGCAAGACCACCCGCTGTGCCGACAAATCCCGATAGGAGCTGCACATATCTCGTTCTCAGGGCACACCGGATAAGCTAAGCGTACGGGAGCCAACGTAACCCAAGTTGCCAAGGGACGGCCCCGCATGGTGCTTTGGGTTGGACCAACACTTAGACAAGCACTGGCCCGGGGGTTTAAAATAAAGATGACCCTCGGGATGTGCGACTCCCAAGGGAAAAAGTCTAGGTAGAAAATGGTAAAACCAAGGTTGGGCCTTGCTGGAGGAGTTTTATTCAAGGCGAACTGTCAAGGGGTTCCCATTATAACCCAACCGCGTAAGGAACGCAAAATCCAGGAACATAACACCGATATGATGGAAACTAGGGCGGCAAGAGTGGAACAAAACACCAGGCATAAGGCGGAGCCTTCCACCCTTTACCAAGCATATAGATGCATTAATTAAATAAGAGATATTGTGATATCCCAACAAGTAAACATGTCCCAACAAGGAACAACATCTCCATCTTCCAACAAGGAACAAACTTCAATCTTCACCTGCAACTAACAACGCTATAAGAGGGGCTGAGCAAAGCGGTAACATAGCCAAACAACGGTTTGCTAGGACAAGGTGGGTTAGAGGCTTGGTTTAACAATATGGGAGGCATGATAAGCAAGTGGTAGGTACCGTAGCATAGGCATAGCAAAAGAGCGAGCAACTAGCAAGCAAAGATAGAAGTGATTTTAAGGGTATGGTCATCTTGCCTAAAATCCCGCAAGGAAGAAGAACGAGTCCATGAAGAAGACAAACGGACGTAGACAAACGGTTCCTCACAAACGCGACGTTACCGGATCCAACCCGAAGAAGCAAACACCGGAAAAGAAAGCACACAACATAGTAAACAACCAACACATGAACATGGTATGATATGCGGGATGCGGTATGCGATGCATATGCATGATTTGCAAAGGAATGACTGAACCTGGCCTCAACTTGGAAATCCAGGAGTGCCACTGGAAAGGTGAGGTGATTTCGGTTGAAATCGATATAAAGACCACCGGAATCGGATGCACGGTTTCGAAATGGCAAGCAAAACAAATATGGCACCAGTCTGCGATAAACAGCAAGTACCCCACCTAAATGCATCAAGATAAATATGCTACAGTACTCAAACATGGCAACAAAATACATGGCAGGGATGGTGACTAGCACAAGTTGCAAAGTGGTGCATTTGTTAATGCTGATTTCAGGGACTTAGCAATTCCACTAAGTCCTTGATCTGTTTTTATCAATATGCCATATGTTCATGTTGTTTCCTAGTGATACGTGCCTCTTTTGAGGATGATCAATAAGGATGATTTGTTAATCTTGTAGTGCTCTATCCATCCATGTCTTTGTTTGCAATTATGGAGCACTCTAGCTTGAGTCAATCAAGCTCTACTTTTGCTATTTCGTGAATCTGGGCAGATTGTCTACTTGTTAGCGATTTTGCCGAGGATGTTGTAGTTGATCCATGCATGCTACGTTGTTGTTCTTGCCATGTCTAGATTGAATAATGTGTATTCTTGATGGGTGCATGCTTAGATTGTCATGACCTGCTCTGTAGTGAGTGCATCGAGCTCGTAAACATGCCTACTTGATATCTGATTTGCATGTTCCAGTTTTTCACTAAGTCTGTGATCTGATTATGTTTTTGCCATGTTCACATGCTTGCAATTGTATTTTCTGATCCCTTTTGGCTCAAGGTCACTAAGGGACTTTTGTTAAGCTCTTTGAGTAGCTCCATTCCATGCTTTACTTTTCCATGTTAAGTTCCTGTAGCATCTATTTTTCATGCTCCAAATTGTGCTACCTGATCTGAAATTCCACACAAGTGTTAATTTCACTAAGTCTGAGATCTGTTTACCAATTGCACTTTTGCCATGCTTGTTTGAACCTGTTAGTGGATGAATTGGCCGTAGCTCAGTGTTCATATTTTGTTACGCTTCATGAGTGGATCCCTGCCATGTATTTTGTTGTCATGTTTGAGTGTTGTAGCATATTTTTCTCGATGCATCTAGATGGCTACTTGTTGTTTATCGCAGACAGGTGGCATATTTGTTTTGCTTGCCATTTCCAAACCGTGCATCCGATTCCGGCGATCTTTATATCGATTTCAACCGAAATCACCTCACCTTTCCAGTGGCACACTTGGATTTCCAAGTTGAGGCCAGGTTCAATCATTCATTGTCAAATCTTGCATATGCATCACATATCGCATCCCGCATAGCATACCATGTTTGCATCATGTTGTTCGAGCAGTTGCACGTGGTTGATTGTGTTCCTTTTGCTTGTTTGTCTTGTTTGGTAGAGCCGGGAGACGAGTTTGCTAATGAGGAGCCCGTTGAGTTTGCTTTCAAGGATCCAGTCAACTCTGACAACTTTCCAGGCAAGATGATCATACCCTCGAAATCACTTCTATCTTTGCTTTGCTAGATGCTCGCTCTTTTGCTATGCCTATGCTATGATGCCTACCACTTGATTATCATGCCTCCCAAATTGCCATGTCAAACCTCTAACCCACCATGTCCTAGCAAACCATTGATTGGCTATGTTACCGCTTTTCTCAGCCCCTCTTATAGCGTTGCTAGTTGCAGGTGAAGATTCGAGATCGCTCCTTGTTGGAACATTATTTTCTTGTTGGGATATCATTATATTATCTTGTTATCTTAATGCATCTATATACTTGGTAAAGGGTGGAAGGCTTGGCCTTTTGCCTATTGTTTTGTTCCACTCTTGCCGCCCTAGTTTCCGTCATATCGGTGTTATGTTCCCGGATTTTGCGTTCCTTACGTGGTTGGGTGATAATGGGAACCCCTTGACAGTTCGCCTTGAATAAAACTCCTCCAGCAATGCCCAACCTTAGTTTTACCATTTTCCACCTAGCCTC
>NC_041380.1:195109741-195116867 GCF_002162155.2 Triticum dicoccoides
CAAAACAGAGCCACTTGCAGCACCACCTCGGGGCAACTCGAGGTTTGGTTTTAGTTGTACATAGTGTTCATCTGAGTGTACCCTGAGAATGAGATATGTGCAGCTCCTATCGGGAATTGTCGACACATTCGGGCGGTGTTGCTGGACTTGTTTTGTCTTGGTCGAGGTTGTCTTGTAGAACCGGGATACCGAGTCTGATCGGAATGTCTCAGGAGAAGACTTATCCTTTGTTGATCGTGAGAGCTTGTGATTGGCTAAGTTGGGACTCCCCAGCAGGGATTTGAACTTTCAAAAGCCGTGCCCACGGTTATGGCCAGATGGGAATTTGTTAATGTCTGGTTGTAGATAACTTGAACCTTTAACTTAATTAAAATGATTCAACTGAGTGCGTTACCATGATGGTCTCTTCTCGGCGGAGTCCGAGAAGTGAACACGGTGTTGGAGTAATGATTGTCGTAGGTTGTTATATAGTTCTTCATTCGTGCTTTGCCTCCTCTTCTCGCTCTCTTTTGCGAACAGGTTAGCCACCATATATGCTAGTCACTTGCTGCAGCTCCACATATTACCTTTGCCTTACCTATAAGCTTAAATAGTCTTGATCGTGAGGGTGCGAGATTGCTGAGTCCCCGTGGCTCACAGATTACTTCCAAACCAGATGCAGGGCCCGATGACTCCGTTCCAGATGATGCGCTTGAGCTCAAGTGGGAGTTCGACGAAGACTCACGCTGTTACTATGTGTCTTTCCCTGATGATCAGTAGTGGTGCCCAGTTGGGGCGATTGGGACCGTGTTGCATGTTGGGTTGATCTTTTATTTTGGTACCGTAGTCGGACCATGAGTGATTGTATGATGTAATGCTATTTATGTACTTTGTTTGACGTGGCGAGTGTAAGCCAACTATGTACCTTCCCTTTTATTATCTATTTACATGGGATGTTGTGAAGATTGCCTTACTTGCAACATTGCTTTCAATGCGGTTATGCCTCTAAGTCGTGCTTCGACACGTAGGAGATATAGCCGCATCGAGGGCGTTAAAAGTTGGTAATCAGAGCCTTCCCCGACCTTAGGAGCCCCCACTGCTTGATCGAATTAGCTGCCGAGTTGAGTCTAGAAAAATATTTTGAGTCATTTAGGAATTATATATCGGAGAGTTTAGGAATTCTTTTTACTCCCCAGTCCCTTCATCGCTCTGGTAAGGCATCCTAACGTAGAGTTTTGACTCTTCTCTTCTCAAATTTCACTAAAAAAAATTAGGATCACGCGGGTATCTTGGAATCGTTCCGATGGTTTTGTGACGAGAACATTGTTCTTGGTGCCTCCTGTCATTTAGGGGTTGTGGCAGTGTCCCGGGGAGTTGAGCTCCGAGGTGTTGTCGTCACAATTTTATCATTGCAGTTCTGGAATACCTGAGTTTAGTTCGCCGACATTGAAAATCTCTTTTATGCAGTTGTTGGTGAGATAACCTCGACGCCACCCAGTACTGGGGCGGCAGTTCGGGAGTATTGCCATAACTTGTATAACGGATGCTTTTCGAAGGTTGAGGTAGACGATTTCCGAAGTTTTATCGGTTATGTGTTGAAGGATGGATACAGCTGGATGTAGGATTTGCTAGATTTGGGTGAGATATTATGCTTCCCCTGTATCCTCAAAACCTGATTGCATAACTGGAAAGGTTCGGGAGTTTCATAGGTGGGAATTCTTGTAGCTCTAGTTCTTCTTCCATGGATATTTGGTTTGAGATTGGGCGATCCTTACCGAGTATTCGTTCTTGCTCTGTACCTTGTTGATTTTATTCCTCTACCTAAATTCTAAGTGGCTTCTCAATTTATGGATATGTGACCATTTCAATTGGAATGCATTCGTTCATTTTGTTCGGATGTGAAGACTATATGTTGCAATTTCATCCCGTTGAATGCAGCTTCTATCTTATCTATCATTGTGCTAATGGATGTCAACCTCTTCAGGATGGCTCCTCCAACGCGCATGACTCCGAATCCTGATCCGCCTCCACCCCCACCTCCTCTGGAGGCATGGCAAGCTGTGATGGCCGCTACCAATGCAAACACGCAGTTGATCATGCAAATTCTTCAAGAGCGCAACCAAGCGAACCAAGCGAACCAAGGCAACCAGGGCAACAATCAGAATCACTTTGCTACACTCAACCACTTCCTTGCTAACCAGCCAAAGACCTTCAGCAATTGTGTTGAGGCAACTGATGCTGACGATTGGCTTGTGGACTTGTGCAAGCATTTCGAGTGCAGTAACGTCAGGCCTGAGGACTTTGTCAAGTTCGCTTCCTTCCAACTCAAAGACCAAGCTGCAGAATGGTTCCAGCAGTACAAAGATTCTAGAGGAGGTCGTGTGATTACCTGGGATGAATTCCGTCAAGACTTCAAAGCTCATCATATACCTTAGAGCGTGGTTGAAAGCAAGCGTGAGGAATTCCGCAACCTGAAGCAAGGCTCTATGTCTGTCTATGACTACAACAAGTTGTTTCAGAAGCTCACCCGCTTTGCTAAGCAGGATGTCCCTGACGAGAAGAGCATGATATACCAGTTCAAGGGTGGTCTCAGAGAAGAAATCCAGCTAGCTCTTGTTCTCTTTGAGCCCTTGAGGTACGATGAGTTCTACAACATGGCATTGAAGCAAGAGGCTGCTCAACTGAAGTGTGATGCTTCCAAGAAGCGAGTCAGAGATGCTACTCCTTCTTCCTCTACTCAAGTGGGTAAGCAGCAGAAGTATTGGCTTCCTCCTCCTCCGTTCCGTCAGCCGTATCAGCAGAAGAGCAAAGGTGGCAGTGGATCTTCCCACCCACCCAACCCTGGCTTTCAGAACAAGACTTCGTCTCAAGCTCCAAGATCGAGTGCTCCATATCACCGTCCGCTTTCAGAGGTCACGTGCAACAAGTGCCAACAAAAGGGTCACTATGCCAACAAATGCTTCAATCAGAGGTGTCTCCCTCCTCCTCCTCCTGTGAGATCGGCAAGTACAGCTGTGGTCAAGCATAACCCCAAGCACGCCAAGGTCAACTTGCTGAATGCAGCTCAGGTAGAGGACTCGCCAGATGTCATCATGGGTAACCTTCCTATTAATGATGTTCCTGCAAAAGTTCTTTTTGACACTGGTGCATCGCTTTCTTTTATTTCAACACCATTTGTTGCCAAGCATGATTTTGTGACCGAAAGGATTCCTTTCCCACTGAAGATTGTGTCTCCGGGCAAGCAAATGACTTCTAACAATTGCATCCGGGATGTCTCTATCACGTTGGGCGACTACAAGTTTCTTTCTTCTCCGGTGGTTCTTGGCAACTCGGATATTGATCTTATTCTCAGAATGGATTGGCTTTCTAAGCACAAGGCGCATCTTGATTGTGCTGCCAGGCAGATTCAATTGACTCATTCGTCTGAGGATGTGATTGTCTTTGCCGCTCGTGATGATACCATCTGTCTGATTTCTCTCAATGAGAAGGGTGAACTGGATGCCATCTCGCAAATTCCAGTCATTTGCGAATATCAAGACGTCTTTCTAGAAGAGCTTCCAGGAATGCCTCCGCACAGGCCAGATGAATTCGTCATCGATCTTGAGCCTCCGCACAAGCTCGGACCTAAAGAGTTGAAGGAGCTGAAGAAGCAACTTGATATTCAAGAGCGAATGGGTCTCATCCGACCTAGTTCCTCTCCGTGGGGTTGTGGAGTACTTTTTGTGAAGAAGAAGGATGGAACGGACCAACTTTGTGTTGACTACTGTCCATTGAACAAGAAGACTATCAAGAACAAATACCCACTTCCCAACATCAACGAGCTGTTCGAACAACTCAAAGGTGCCCAAGTATTCTCCAAGCTTGATCTCCGTATGGGTTATCACCAGATTTGAATCCGTGAGCAAGATATTCCCAAGACGGCTTTCAGAACAAGCTATGGTTCATGCGAATACACTGTCATGTCTTTTGGCCTCGTCAACGCTCCTCCGACTTTCTCTCGCATGATGAACTTCATATTCAACGCCTACACAAATGACTTCGTTTTGGTCTATCTCGATGACATTCTGGTCTTTTCGAAGAACAAGGAAGATCATGCCAAGCACTTGCGTTTGGTGCTCGATAAGCTCAGGGAACATCAGTTCTACGCCAAGTTCTCAAAGTGCGAGTTTTGGCTCGATGAGATTCTTTATCTTGGGCATATCATCTCTGCCAAGGGCATTGCGGTGAATCCTGAGAAGGTGTCTGCAATTGTGAATTGGGAACCACCTCAGAACGTGAAGCAACTCCGTAGCTTCCTCGGTCTCGCAAGCTACTATCGAAGGTTCGTTGAGAACTTTTCAAAGATTGCGAAGCCCCTTTCAAACCTTCTCCAGAAGCATGTCAAGTACGTTTGGTCTCCGGAATGTGACATCGCTTTCAACACTTTGAAAGAGAAATTGGTCACTGCCCCAGTTCTGACTCCTCCTGATGAATCCAAACCATTCGAGGTCTTCTGCGATGCCTCTCTCCAAGGTCTTGGTGCAGTGTTGATGCAAGAGAAGAAAGTTGTGGCTTATACCTCTCTCCAGTTGAAGCCCAACGAGAAGAACTACCCCACTCATGACCTCGAGTTGGCTGCCGTTGTGCATGCTCTTTTGACTTGGAGACATCTCTTATTGGGAAGAAAAGTGGACATCTTCACTGACCACAAGAGTCTCAAGTACATCTTCACTCAGCCTAATCTCAACCTCAGGCAGACTCGTTGGGTCGAAATGATTCAAGAGTATAATCCGAGTATCGAGTATACTCCAGGAAAGGCCAATGTGATTGCTGACGCGTTGAGCAGGAAGGCGTACTGCAACAGTCTGATTCTCAAGCCTTATCAACCCGAGCTTTGTGAAGCTTTCCGCAAACTCAATCTGCAAGTTGTTCCTCAAGGTTTCCTCGCCAACCTTCAAGTCCCTCCTACCTTGGAAGACCAGATTCACGAGGCTCAACTTCTTGATGCTATGGTGAAGAAGGTGATGATTGGGATTGCCAAGAGCCAACCCAAGTACAAGTGCTACCGCCTTGATGACAGGGATACTCTCTTCTTCGAGGAACATATTATTGTGCCCAAAGGTGACCTTCGTAAAGTGATCATGAACGAGTCTCACAATTCACTCCTCTCCATCCACCCTTGGAGTACGAAGATGTATCAGGACCTCAAGCAGGCTTATTGGTGGACTCGAATGAAGCGCGATATTGCTCAGTTCGTGAATGAGTGTGATGTCTGCAGAAAAGTGAAGGCAGAACACCAAAGGCCAGCTGGTCTCCTCCAACCTCTTGCCATTCCAGAATGGAAGTTTGACCACATTGAGATGGACTTCGTGACTGGGTTTCCAAAGTCCAAGCGTGGCAATGATGCTATATTCGTTGTCAACGACAAACTCACTAAAGTGGCTCACTTTCTGCCTATCAAAGAGTCTATCACTGCAGCTCAATTAGCGGAGCTCTATACCTCTCGTATTGTCTTGCTGCACGGTATTCCACAGGTGATCTCTTCAGACCGTGGCAACATCTTTACCTCCAAGTTTTGGGATTCTTTCCAGAAGGCCATGGGCACCAACATCCGCTTCAGCACAGCTTTCCATCCTCAAACTAGTGGTCAAGTCGAGCGTGTCAATCAGATTCTTGAAGATATGCTCAGGGCTTGTGTGATCTCTTTCGGCATGAAGTGGGAAGATTGGCTTCCATACGCCGAATTCTCCTACAACAACAGTTTTCAAGCAAGTTCGGGCAAGGCCCCATCTGAAATTCTGTATGGTAGGAAGTGCCGTACTCCACTCAACTGGTCGGAAACCGGTGAGCGTCAACTTTTGGGAAATGGCCTAATCACAGAGGCAGAGGAGATGTGTAAAGTCATTTGTGATAACCTCAAAGCAGCGCAATCGCGCTAGAAGAGCTACTATGATAGTAAGCACCGTGATTTGGCTTTCGAGATCGGAGTTACCTCCGCGTCTCTCCAATGAAAGGTACTCGTCGCTTCAGTATCAAAGGGAAGCTTGCCCCTAGATACGTGGGACCTTTCAAGATCGTCAGCAAGAGAGGCGATCTCGCCTATCAACTCGAGATTCCTTCAAACTTTGCAAATGTGCATGACGTGTTCCATGTCTCTCAGCTCCGCAAGTGATTCAAGACTCCTGACCGCACCATCAACTTCTAAGACATTGATCTCCAAGAAGATCTCTCTTATCGTGAGCACCCAGTTGCTATTCTCGAAGAGACTGAACGCAAGACTCGCAATAAGTCAATCAAATTCCTCAAAGTCAAGTGGTCACACCATTCCGACCGTGAAGCCACCTGGGAACGCGAGGATCACCTCCGTTCTGAGTATCCGGCGTTCTTCCAGTCCTAGATCTCGGGACGAGATCCTTTTGTAGTGGTGGAGTGTTGTAACACCCTGGATGTAATTTACCTAATATGTACTCCAACTCTTGTTGTTTCCGGTGTTAAGTTATTTTATTTTCTCGGGTTCGGGTTTTTGTCTCCATGTGTTGTTGTCGTTGTCATGCATCTCATATCATGTCATCATGTGCATTGCATTTGCATACGTGTTCGTCTCATGCATCCGAGCTTTTTCCCCGTTGTCCGTTTTGCATTCTGGCGCTCCTATCTCCTCCGGTGGCCATTTGTACCTTCTTTTCGTGTGTGGGGATTAAACATTTCCGGATTGGACCGAGACTTGCCAAGCGGCCTTGGTTTACTACCGGTAGACCGCATGTCAAGTTCCGTACCATTTGGACTTCGTTTGATACTCCAACGGTTAACCGAGGGACCGAGAAGGCCTCGTGTGTGTTACAGCCCAACACCCTTCCAATTTGGCCCAAAACCCACCAAAACCCTCTCCATCATCTAGAGCGTTCGATCATGATCGCGTGGCCGAAAACCTCACCTCATTTGGACACTCCTAGCTCCCTCTATGCCTATAAATAGCACCCCCCTCTGAAATTCTCGGTTCTCCTCTCCCGAAACCCTGGTCCCTCTCCTCTCCGCGCGGCCGGACACATCCGCCGGCCGCCGGACATTGTCCGCCGCTCGCCCGGACCAACCGCTGCGTGCCACGTGGGCTAGCGCGCCCACATCGCCGCCCCCTCCGCCGCCGGCCCGCCAGGCCCGCACAGGGCCC
>NC_041380.1:195117220-195141209 GCF_002162155.2 Triticum dicoccoides
CCGGCTTCGCCCGCCGCCGCTGGCCTTCACCGAGCTCCTCCACGCCGGCGAACTCGCCGCCCGGCGGCCCCGGCGACCCCCGCCGCCCAACCGCGAGCGCCGCTCGCGCGCCGCCTCTCCATCCCTCGCCGGCGCTCCGACGAGTTCCTTCCTCCCCGCTCCGGCCGACTCTTCCTCCGCCAACCTCGAAGCTCCGGCTGGCGAACCTTGATCCGCGTGTTGGATCTCAGATCTGGATTCAAAACAACCCTAGGGTTGACCTCTCCTTTTTCTCAAGTCCTTTTCTCTGTTACTTTTTCTAGCATATTTCATCATGCTATAAATCTGCATCCGTAGCTCCATTTTGCGCGTGTAGCATATCAAAATGTTCGCCTCAGAGAGTACATCATTTCATCTCATTGCGTCATTTTCATTTGAGCGCATATTGACGCCCGAAATGTTGTTGGAAGAGAGCTATTTGAGTTAATTGTCAGATATGCTGCACCAAATAGTTATTTGTCATTTTTGCCATGATTGTTGTGTGCATGATATGCTCCAGAGCTCTACATGTGTTTTGTTATGTGCTTTGCCATCTTTATAGAGGTGCTATCCATGTATTTTTGTGATATGTCTGGTGACTAGCACAAGCTTGCAAAGTGGTGCATTCGTTAATGCTGATTTCAGGGACTTGGAGTTTCACTAAGTCCTTGGTCTGTTCTTATCAATATGCCATATGTTCATGTTGTTTCCTAGTGATCCGTGCCTCTTTTGAGGATGATCAGTAAGGACGATTTGTTAATATTGTAGTGCTCTACCCATCCATGTCTTTGCTTGCATTTATGGAGCACCCTAGCTTGTGTCAATCGAGCTCTACTTTTGCTATTTCGTGAATATGGGCAGATTGTCTACTTGTTGGCGATTTTGCCGAGGATGTTGTTGTCGATCCATGCATGCTATATTGTTGTTCTTGCCATGTCTAGCTTATATAATGTGTATTATTGATGGGTGTATGCTTAGATTGTCATGCCTTGCTCTGTAGTGAGTGCATCGACCTCGTAAACATGCCTACTCGTTATCATATTTGCATGCTCCAGTTTTTCTCTAAGTCTGAGAGCTGATTATGTTTTTGCCATGTTCACATTCTTGCAATTGTATTTTCTGATCCCTTTTGGCTCAAGGTCACTAAGCGACTTTTGTTAAGCTCTTTGAGTAGCTCCATGCCATGCCTTGATTTGCCATGTTAAGTTCCTGTAGCATATAGTTTTCATGCTCCAACGTGTGCTACCTGATCTGAAATTCCAGGCTTGTGTTAATTTCACCAAGTCTGAAACCTGTTTACCAATTGCACTTTTGCCATGCTTGTTTGAACCTGTTAATGGATGAATTGGCTATAGCTCAGTCTTCGTATTTTGTTAAGCTTCAAGAGTGGATCCCTGCCATGTATTTTGTTGTCATGTTTGAGTGCTGTAGCATATTGTTCTCGATGCATCTAGATGGCTACTTGTTGTTTATCGCAGACCGGTGCCATATTTGTTTTGCTTGCCATTTCCAAACCGTGCATCCGATTCCGGCGATCTTTATATCGATTTCAACCGAAATCACCTCACCTTTCCAGTGGCACACTTGGATTTCCAATTTGAGGCCAGGTTAAATCATTCCTTGTCAAATCTTGCATATGCATCACATATCGCATCCCTTAGCATACCATGTTTGCATCATGTTGTTCGAGCAGTTGCACGTGGTTGATTGTGTTCCTTTTGCTTGTTTGTCTTGTTTGGGTAGAGTCGGGAGATGAGTTCGCTAACAAGGAGACCGTTGAGTTTGCTTTCGAGAATCCAGTCAACTCTGACAACTTTCCAGGCAAGATGATCATACCCTCGAAATCACTTCTATCTTTTCTTTGCTAGATGCTCGCTCTTTTGCTATGCCTATGCTACGATGCCTACCACTTGCTTATCATGCCTCCCAAATTGCCATGTCAAACCTCTAACCCACCATGTCCTAGCAAACCGTTGATTGGCTATGTTACCGCTTTGCTCAGCCCCTCTTATAGCGTTGCTAGTTGCAGGTGAAGATTGGAGATCGTTCCTTGTTGGAACATTATTTTCTTGTTGGGATATCATTATATTATCTTGTTATCTTAATGCATCTATATACTTGGTAAAGGGTGGAGGGCTCGGCCTTTTGCCTAGTGTTTTGTTCCACTCTTGCCGCCCTAGTTTTCGTCATATCGGTGTTATGTTCCCGGATTTTGCGTTCCTTATGCGGTTGGGTGATAATGGAACCCCTTAATAGTTCGCCTTGAATAAAACTCCTCCAGCAATGCCCAACCTTGGTTTTACCATTTGCCACCTAGCCTCTTTTTCCCTTGGGTTTCCGGAGCCCGAGGGTCATCTTTTAAACCCCCCCCCCCCCGGGCCAGTGCTCCTCTAAGTGTTGGTCCAAAACAGAGCCACTTGCAGCGCCACCTCGGGGCAACTCGAGGTTTGGTTTTAGTTGTACGTAGTGTTCATCTGAGTGTGCCCTGAGAATGGGATATGTGCAGCTCCTATCGGGAATTGTCGGCACATTCGGGCAGTGTTGCTGGACTTGTTTTGTCTTGGTCGAGGTTGTCTTGTAGAACCGGGATACCGAGTCTGATCGAAATGTCTCGGGAGAAGGTTTATCCTTCGTTGACTGTGAGAGCTTGTGATGGGCTAAGTTGGGACTCCCCTGCAGGATTTGAACTTTCGAAAGCCGTGCCCGCGGTTATGGGCAGATGGGAATTTGTTAATGTCCGGTTGTAGATAACTTGAACCTTTAACTTAATTAAAATGATTCAACTGAGTGTGTTACCGTGATGGTCTCTTCTCGGCAGAGTCCGGGAAGTGAACACGGTGTTGGAGTAATGATTGCTGTAGGTTGTTCTATAGTTCTTCATTCGTGCTTTGCCTCCTCTTTTCGCTCTCTTTTGCAAACAGGTTAGCCACCATATATGCTAGTCGCTTGCTGCAGCTCCACATATTACCTTTGCCTTACCTATAAGCTTAAATAGTCTTGATCGTGAGGGTGCGAGATTGTTGAGTCCCCGTGGCACACAGATTACTTCCAAACCAGATGCAGGGCCCGATGACTCCGTTCCAGATGATGCGCTTGAGCTCAAGTGGGAGTTCGACAAAGACTCACACCGTTACTATGTGTCTTTCCCTGACGATCAATAGTGGTGCCAGTTGGGGCGATCGGGACCGTGTCGCATGTTGGGTTGATCTTTTATTTTGGTACCGTAGTCGGACCATGAGTGATTGGATGATGTAATGCTATTTATGTACTTTGTTTGATGTGGCGAGTGTAAGCCAACTATGTACCTTCCCTTTTATTATCTATTTACATGGGATGTTGTGAAGATTGCCTTACTTGTGACATTGCTTTCAATGCGGTTATGCCTCTAAGTCGTGCTTCGACACGTAGGAGATATAGCCGCATCGAGGGCGTTACAATCAATGGATCGAAATTGCAACAAATAGCCTTAACATTCGAACAAGAATGACGAATGAATTCCAAATTAAATGATCACACTTCCATAAATTGAGAAGCCACTTAGATAGAGGTAGATGAATAAAACAACAAGGTACGAACATGAACAAATACTTGGTAAGGATTACCCAATTACAAACCAAATATCTGCGGAAGAAATACTAGAGCTACATGAATTCATACCTATGAAACTCTCGAAACTTTCCGGTTATGCAATCAGGTGTTGGGGATACAGAGGAAGCATAATATCTCACCCAAAACTAGCAAATCCTACATCCAGTTGTATCCATCCTTCAACACATAACCAAGAAACCTTCAGAAATCATTTACCTCAACCTTCGAAAAGCATCCGTTATATGAGTTATGGCAATACTCCCGAACTCCTGCCCCAGTACTGGGTGGCGTCGAGGTTATCTCACCAACAACTACATAAAAGAGATTTTCGATGTCGGCGAAACTCTGGTATTCCAGAACTGCAACGATAAAATTGTGACGACGACACCTCGGAGCTCAACTCCCCGGGACACTGCCACAACCCCTAAATGTCAGGAGGCACCAAGAACAATGTTCTTGTCACAAAACCATCGGAATGATTCCAAGATACCCGCGTGATCCTAAAAAAAATTTAGTGAAATTTGAGAATAGAAGAGTCAAAACTCTACGTCAGGATGCCTCACCAGAGCGACGAAGGGACTGAGGAGTAAAGAGAATCCTACTCTCCGATATATATAATCCTAAAAGACTCAAAACATTTTTTCTAGACTCAACAACGCCAACGATTCGATTAAGTAGGGGGCTCCTAAGTCGGGGAAGGCTCTGATTACCAACTTGTAACACCCACGATGCGGCTATATCTCCCACGTGTCGGAGCACGACTTAGAGGCATAACCGCATTGTAGGCAATGTCGCAAGAGGGGTAATCTTTACACATCCCATGTACTGAATAATAAAGAGGTACAGAGTTGGCTTACAATCGCCACTTCACACAAAACATAAATATAGCATTACAATCATCCAGATACAAACAAGGTCCGACTATGGAACCAAAATAAAGACAACCCCAAATGCATAAGATCCCAGATCGCCCCAACTGGGCTCCACTACTGCTCGTCTGGAAAAGAAACGTAGTAACGTCTTGAGTCCTCATCAAACTCCCACTTGAGCTTAGTTGCATCTCCTAGAATGGTATCATCGGCACCTGCATCGGGTTTTGGAAGTAATCTGTGAGTCACGGGGACTCAGCAATCTCACACCCTCGCCAGCAAGACTATTTAAGCTTATGGGTAGGTCAAAGGTATGAGGTGGAGCTGCAGCAAGCACAAGCATATATGGTGGCTAACTTACGCAAATGAGAGCGAGAAGAGAAGGCAAAGCATGTTTGAGAAACTATGATCAAGAAGTGATCCTGGAACTACTTACGTTCAAGCATAACCCGAGACCGTGTTCTCTTCCCGGACTCCGCCGAAAAGGGACCATCACGGCTACACACGTTGTTGATCCATTTTAATTAAGTTATGTTTCAAGTTTTCTACAACCGGACATTAACAAATTCCCATCTGCCCATAACCGCGAGCACGGCTTTCGAAAGTTCAAAACCCTGTAGGGGTGTCCCAACTTAGCCCATCACAAGCTCTCACGGTCAACGAAGGATATTCCTTCTCCCAGGACGACCCGATCAGACTCGGAATCCCGGTTACAAGACATTTCGACAATGGTAAAACAAGACCAGCAAGACCACCCGTTGTGCCGACAAATCCCGATAGGAACTGCACATATCTCGTTCTCAGGGCACACCGGATAAGCTAAGCGTACGGGAGCCAACGTAACCCAAGTTGCCAAGGGACGGCCCCGCACGGTGCTCTGGGTTGGACCAACACTTAGAGAAGCACTGGCACAGGGGTTTAAAATAAAGATGACCCTTGAGTCCGCGAAACCCAAGGGAAAAAGGCTAGGTGGCAAATGGTAAAACCAAGGTTGGGCCTTGCTGGAGGAGTTTTATTCAAGCCGAACTGTCAAGGGGTTCCCATTATAACCCAACCGCGTAAGGAACGCAAAATCAAGGAACATAACACCGGTATGACGGAAACTAGGGCGGCAAGAGTGGAACAAAACACCAGGCATAAGGTCAAGCCTTCCACCCTTTACCAAGTATATAGGTGCATTAAAGTAAACAAGATATAATAATGATATCCCAACAATAATCAGGTTCCAACAAGAAACAAACTCCAATCTTCACCTGTAACTAACAACGCTATAAGAGGGGCTGAGCAAAGCGGTAACGTAGCCAAACAACGGTTTGCTAGGACAAGGTGGGTTAGAGGTTTGACATGGCAATACGGGAGGCATGATAAAGCATGTGGTAGGTATCGTAGCATAGGCATAGCAATAGAGCGAGCATCTAGCAAGCAAAGAAAGGAGTGATTTCGAGGGTATGGTCATCTTGACTACAAAGTTCTCCGAGTTGACGTAAGCTTGATCCTCATAAGCGTACTCAATGGGTTCTTCGATCACGTACTCGTCTCCCGGCTCTACCCAAAGCAAGAACACAAGCAAAGGGAACCACAATCAACCACGGTGCAATGCGCAAGCAACATGATGCAAAACATAGCCTGATATGCGGGATGTGATATGCAATGCATATGCGTGCTTCGAAAAGGAAAGATTGAACCAGGCCTCAACTTGGCAAACCAAGTGCGCCGCTGGAAATATGAGTTGATTTCGGTCAAAATCGATATGAAGATCACTGGAATCGGATGCACGGTTTGCAAATGGCAAGCAAAACAATAATGGCACAAAGCTGCGATTAACAGCATGATGCCATCTAAATGCATCAAGAAACTAAGCTACTGCACTCTAACATAGCAACAAAGCACATGGCATTAATCCACTCAAGATGCTTGACAAAAGATGAACACTGAGCTACGGCTAAATCACTCAATAGCAGGTTCAAACAAGCATGGCAAAAGTGCAAAAGATATCAGGTTCTCGGACTTAGTGAAAATAACATGTCAGGATTTAACATCAGGAAGCAATGTTTAGAGCAAGATAACAACATGCTATAGGAACATATCATGGCAAAGCAAGGCATGGAATGAAACTACTCAAAGCATATAACAAAAGGCCCTTACTGAGCATAAGGCAAAAAGGATCAAAAGATACAATGGCAACCATGTCAACATAGCAAGTTTCATTAACAGATTCAGACTTAGTAGAAAACTGGACATGGCAAAAACAGAGTTACGTAGGCATGTTTGCGAGCTCGATGCACTCACCACAAGACATTGCATGACAAACTAAGCATACACCCAGCAAGAAGACATGTTAAAGTAGCTAACCGTGGCAAGAACAATCTCATAGCATGCAAGGATCAACTACAACAACCTCGGCAAAATTGAATAACACGTAAACAATCTGCCGGGAACATTTTATAGCAAAAGTAGAGCAAGATTGAGTCATGCTAGGGTACTCCATAATTGCAAAAAAAAGACACGGATAGATAGAGCATAACAATATCTCAAAATCATCCTTACTGAACATGCTCAAAAGAGGCATGGATCACTCTGTAGCAACATGAATACATGGCATAAAAATATCATCAGGGAAATGACTTAGAAGAATTCTAAGTCCCTGAAATCAGCAACATCACGAGAGCTACTTTGCATGCTTGTGCTAGTCACCACATTGATCATAAAAATACATGGCATACACCCTATAAAGATGGCATGGCATAGCCCAAAACACATGTAGGGCTCAAGTTCATAGGAGGCACACATTAAACATGGCAAAAATGACAAATGTCCATAATCTGTTAAGAAATAGAAACTAACATTACATAGCACTTTGCAACAGCATTTAGGGCATCAAGATGGACTCAAACAAGCATGGTGCAATGGAATTAAATAAAGAGCACATCAAGACGAACAATTCGATATATCACACGCCCAAAACGGAGCTAAGGATGCAGAGATACGACATGATGAAGATGCCTAGAAAATATTGAAAACTGGGGACTTAGTGGAAAAAATCAACCTCGAGGTAAAAGTCAACGGGCACGGAAACCGAGGTTCACCGGCACGGGACTCGCCAGAGATGGCGGGGAAAGAGGCAAGACTCACCGGAGATGGCGGATCCGGACCGGATCTCGCCGGATCCGGCCAGATCCCGGCGCGGGGAGGCGGAAGAGGTCGCCGGCGGGCGCGGGGCGAGGCCGGGGACAACGGGGCGGCGGTCGGTGAGCTGGGCAGAGGAGTCCGGTGAACTGGGCGGCAGAGGAGACAATCAGGGCGGCGGGGTCCGGCGGGCTGGGCGGCGAGGTCCCTCGCGGGGCGGCGGCGCCCGATCCGGGCCGCGAGGGCCTCCCGCGGGCCCTGCGGGCTTCGGCGGCGGCGGTGAAGTGGGGCGTGGCCCGGTGACGTGGCGCGCAGTGATTGGACGAGGGGATGGCGGCGGACGTGTCCGGTGCCGGGCGGACGTGTGCGGCGCGCGGAGGAAGGGGGAGACTAGGGTTTCACCCGAATTTTTGGAGGAGTGCACATATTTATAGGTAGAGGGATCTAGGAGAGTCCAAATGAGGTGCGGTTTTCGGCCACGCGATCGTGATCGAACGACCGAGAGGATGGAGGGAGTTTAGGTGGGTTTTGCGCCACTTTGGAGGGGTGTTGGTCTGCAACACACACGAGGCCTTTACGGTTCCTCGGTTAACCGTTGGAGTATCAAACGAAGTCCAAATGGCACGAAACTTGACAGGCGGTCTACCGGTAGTATACCAAGGCCGCTTGGCAAGTCTCGGTCCAATCCGGGAAAGTTTAACAACCGCTCACGAAAAGAGGTAAAAGGAGACGCCGGAGGGCATAGGAGTGCCGGAAACCAAAACAGACAACGGGGAAAAGGCTCGGATGCATGAGACGAACACATATGTAAAAGAAATGCACATGATGACATGATATGAGATGCATGACAAGGACAAAAGCAAAACAAAGACAAAACCCAACCACGAGGAATATCATAACTTAGTGCCGAAAATGGCAAGAGTTGGAATACAAATATGGCAAGTTACATACGGGCATTACACAATTACTCAACAGTAATTCGTTCACCCACCGTAAAATACTTATGCTCTTGAGAGAAACCACTAGTGAAACATATGGCCCCTGGGTCTATCTTCATCATATTAATCTTCCAATACTTAGTTATTTCCTTTGCTTTTTACTTTGCTTTTATTTTACTTTGCATCTTTATCACAAAAATACCAAAAATATTATCCTATCATATCTATCAGATCTCACTCTCGTAAGTGACCGTGAAGGGATTGACAACCCCTTATCACGTTGGTTGCGAGGAGTTATTTGTTTTGTGCAGGTACGAGGGACTCGCATGTAGCCTCCTACTGGATTGATACCTTGGTTCTCAAAAACTGAGGGAAATACTTATGCTACTTTGCTGCATCATCCTTTCTTCTTCAAGGAAATCCAACGCAGTGCTCGAGAGGTAGCATGCTACTACGTGTGCGTAGATTCTCCGGAACCGTTTGTGATATTGCATTATCGCACACGAGAACTGGGAGTAAACCGTTCCCAATGCAAAATACAATCTCGGTCGTATTTTTTTCAGGAAACGTGTGGGATCCCAAACGAAAAGCACACGTCACTCTTGCGGCAACCGTTGGTGATACCTAACAAATAACAAACGGTCTGTAGCACTTGTATGTGTGTGAAGGGGATCCTAAACCGTTTGTGATAGAACATTATCGCAGACGGCAATTGTTGGAAAACGTGTGCGATGGAGTCTAGCATGGCAGACGGGTTACGCAGAAAACTTGTGTGCGATAGGGCACAAATCACACACAGTTCATATGTTGGCCCATGTGCCTTACATACTGTTTCCCAAACGGTTCGTTATGAAAAACCGTATGGTTTCATTGCGTCATTAGAAATGCTTAATCACTGATACCACACATGTGAAAGAATTTAGTGTGTGTTGCATCGCACACGATTACATTTTGGAAGGCCTCTGGATCACTGTTCCATATCCCCGACGGTTTCTAGGTCGTGTGGGAAGGACCCCCTATCGCACACACTCACTTGGCGACGGTTCCAAAGGCCGTCGCGGAAAGGGGTAAAAATCGTTTGATTAGGACCGACGCGCACCAGTGGTATAGTATTTTATGAGTCCACTCCACTGAAAACTTTTGCAGCGTGACATCACGTCACATCCCGGTCATTATTTCGAACCGTTTTTTTAGCCTCCCGCTCCATGTTTTAAGATGTGGTTTTATTGGCACGTCTTGTCGAAGCAGAGATCATGTCCCCTTATTATAGTATTCTCATCAATATGGGAGTGGATAACCCAAACGTTCCGTTGGCATGATCCCTTGGGAATAGGCAGGCTTTAAGGCCTATGAGGAGGCGTTTGATATCCATCGCCTTTATAAAGGGGCACAGACCCGTCTTTCTCTTCCGTGCCTACCTCTTCCTCAACCTTTCAACCTCGAGTTCCAGCACCCAGGTTCAACTTAATTGCTCTGAGCCTCCCAGTCATGTCCGGACCCAGCCCTCAAGGCCAATGGGTGGCCTCCTCTGTCACAGAGGAGGTTATCGCGAAGCTCCAGGCGGCAAGATACCTGACCGCGGAAATCCCCCATAGTATCCCTGCTAAAGGACAAGTTATTCCTACTCCCAGATCCGGCAAGAGGGGCGTATTCATCTCCCACTTCCTCCGTGGGCTAGGGTTCGCTCTCCATCCCTTCGTTCGCGGACTCATGTTCTATTACGGGCTAGATTTTCACGATCTAGCTCCGGACTCCTTCCTTCATATCTCGGCGTTTGTTGTCATGTGTGAGGCCTTTCTCCGCATTCACCCACACTTTGTTTTATGGCTCAAGACTTTTAATGTGAAGCCAAAGGTAATCGAGGGGAAGCAAATAGAGTGTGGTGGTGCCACGATGAACAAGCTCACCAATGCTTTTTGGCCCAAAGGCTCTTTCATGGAAGCTTCCAACCTATGGCAGCAGGAGTGGTTTTACATCACTAAACCCTGTGGTACCAAGTGGGCAGCTACATCTACGTTCCGATCTGGCCCTCCATTACAGCTCGCATCATGGATTAATAAGGGGCTGGACTGGGGATCAATTGACGAAGTGCAGATGCTACAAAGCCACATCCGGAGCCTCCTCGAAAAGGACACCGGCCTCATCAATGTAATCCAGGTAATTCTAGTCCATCGGGTCTTGCGGTGCCAGCGAGGGCCCCTCCGCATGTGGGAGTTCAATCCGGAAGGACCATGGAACCTTCAGCGCTTCTTCGGCACGATGCACAGAGGAATGTGGAAGTTATTCTTCAGGACACAAAAGTAGTGGCCGGATACCACCAAAGACATCGGCCTCGATTGCAACCATCTGGATACCTCGGTAAGCACTCGACTCCTGAACAGCTTAGTTAAATATCCTGCAGTACTGAGAAAACCATCTTCGAACAGGGCTGGGTAAGGAAGGCGGTACAAATTAGGTGTTCGGCCCCTCTTCCTGAAGACTCAGTCGATCCTGTGTTAACAAGGATGCTGACTTCGGCGCCATACCAAGTGCCGGCGAAGGAGGACGAGGAGGAGAGCAAGAAGGCCAAATGTGGCCTCCATTCTAAAGGTACACCGGACACCATGTCCGGGGAGATTGGAACTCCCTCTTCCGAAGACAAAAGAGAAGGAGAGGCTGACAACTCTTCCCCTGATGGGAGGAAAAGGACCACCTCCGAAGATTTGGAGGTAAAGGCTTCCAAGCGAGGGAAGATGTCCCTGTCATGCGGTTCGGGTTCGGAAGACAACATCGTCGCGTAGTTCCTCTGTAAGGACAAGACCTTAGCCGAATCATAAGTGAACAAGGGTGTCATGAACATATCTCGTTCCTTTTTGCTTACAACGATAACATTTTTTAAATACATGTTTGTAGTCCGGCACGCAGTCTTCCTCAATGGTCCTCCTCCTCGAGGGATCTTCTTCCGGAGATGATGGAAAGCGAGACGCCTCCACAGGCCTTCTCGCCCAATAGGGCGGAGGACTTCGAGGTGTCGTCCCGGAGGATCTCTCCCGATCAACAAGTGGTGCAATAGTCCAGGGTCCGAGGTGTGCGGCCCCTTCGGGGACCAATAATAAAGGCCCCGGACTATCCGGTTTACAGCCGGAGACGGCTATAGGGTCGAGTAAACATATTCCTCCGAAGGAAGTCCGTACTCCCGCATCGGCTTCCCGGAATCGGGAGGCACCGGATACATTGATGGACATGTTGCAACATGCGTCCATTTCAGAGCAACATCATACCTTAATGGGTACGGTAGTTGAGAGGATTCTGTCCGCGAGAAGCGGATTGAGTGAAGCCTTCACGGGCCTGCTAAGAGGCTTCGAGGTATGCAATGTAATATCTTCAATTGCACTTCTACGTGCCAAATGCACCTGTGTATAAGTAGTAGCCCCTGAGACTGGTTGTCATCCAAAGGGGGGCGATCAGAGGATCAAAAAGATATGCTCAGGAAATAATGTAATTAATTGGAACATAGGCTATTGCATCTGTGGCGGCTGCCCATGCTACAGAGGTTGTAGGTCTGAAGCAGAAACTTGATGTAGCGGATGACGAGATCACGCTTATTAACAGGCGGCTCGACGAGGCACAAGGTATGTTTTGGGGCAGTCATTGAAAGCACAAGTGCTCCCTAGGTGGTTTTGGTAATTAATGTCAACATATCTCCTGTTGGACTAACACTTTTACCTAGTATGTTTCGAGTAAGTTGAACAATGAAGTGGCATGGACTAGAGGATGTGGAACCCCTTCAAAATGCTAAGGACAAAGGATTGGCTCAAGCTCCAAGCTCAAGACTCTACATTTTCTATTTTAGTGATCCAAGATCACATTGAGTCTGTAGGAAAAGCCAATACTATTAAGAAGGGATGAGGTGTTGCTTAATGGCTTGCTTGCTCAAATTGCTTAGTGATATGCTCCAAAGCCCTCAACCACTTTCTCACTTCCAAATATGTCCCACACCAAATAGTCAAACTCGGCCCCACCGATTCTTTCTATCCGGAGCCACCGAGTTCAGTTGACATAGCCACTGCCAGAAACCCTAATCAGTTCGATCTCATTGATGGGATCTTGGTCTCACCGAGATGGGCTTGAAAACTCTCTGTTACCCATTGCAATATTTTCGGTCCCACCGAGATATGCAATCGGCCCCACCGAGTTTGCTTGGCCAACTCTCTGTTTCGCTTATTACCCAAATCGGTCCCACCAAGTTTGAGTAATCGGTCAAACCGAGTTTTGGATTTACCCTAACCCTAGCACATCGGTCCCACCAAGTTGATCCAGTCGGTCCCACCGAAACTCCTAACGGTCACTAGCTTTGCTGAATCGGTCCGACCGAGTTTATCCATTCGGGCCCACCGAGATTGGCAAGTTGTGTAACGGTTAGAATTTGTGTGGAGGCTATATATACCCCTCCACCACCTCTTCATTCGTGGAGAGAGCCATCAGAACAAACCTACACTTCCAACTTTCTTTTTCTGAGAGAGGACTACCTACACATGTGTTGAGGCCAAGATATTCCATTCTTACCATATGAATCTTGATCTCTAGCCTTCCCCAAGTTGCTTTCCACTCAAATCTTCTTTCCACCAAATCCATATCCTGTGAGAGAGAGTTGAGTGTTGGGGAGACTATCATTTGAAGCACAAGAGCAAGGAGTTCATCATCAATACACCATTTGTTACTTCTTGGAGAGTGGTGTCTCCTAGATTGGCTAGGTGTCACTTGGGAGACTCCGACAAGATTGTGGAGTTGAACCAAGGAGTTTGTAAGGGCAAGGAGATCGCCTACTTCGTGAAGATCTACCGCTAGTGAGGCAAGTCCTTCATGGGCGACGACCATGGTGGGATAGACAAGGTTGCTTCTTCGTGGACCCTTCGTGGGTGGAGCCCTCTATGGACTCGCGCAACCGTTACCCTTCGTGGGTTCAAGTCTCCATCAACGTGGATGTACGATAGCACCACCTGTCAGAACCACGTCTCAAAAATCTCCGTGTCTCCAAATTGCGTTTGCACACTCCAATCTCATCTCTTTACATTCTTGCAAGTTGCATGCTTTACTTTCCGCTGCTCACATACTCTTTGCATGCTTGCTTGATATGTATTGTGATTGTTAAACTTGTGCCAAAACTCCACTTCAACTTAAAGAAATATAAAAACTGCAACTTTTAGCACTTAGTGTCTAATCACCCCCCCCCCCTCTAGACACCTCTTCTCGATCCTTTCAGTCAGTATATGTATGTATAATAATATGAGCATGAAGCTGAGATATGCATAACTGCAGATGGTGCTACCACGGTTGAGACCCTCCGGGCTGAGCTCGTCCGGGCCAAGGAGCAAGCCAGGATGAGTAATGCGGTTGCCCAGAAGGCAGCTGCTGAGTTAAAAGCCGAACAGGATGCTCGGCGCCAGTGCAAGGAGAGAATATCTACCATGGCGCGTGAGCTAAAGGATGCCACTGTCCAATGTGAATTCCTCGAAAAGGATAAAAAAGTAAAAAATGGACGATCTCAACAAGGCCTTACAAAAGGCGAGAGAAGCACGGTCCGAGTCCAGAGCGGCTCGGGAGGAGATCCGGCAAGCTCGGGAGATTGCGGCCGATAAGCCCCTCTTATTACAGACTAAATTCGGTGATCGGAAGTATGCCCCGCTTAATCAAATGTGGAGTTCTCCAGACATATTCTTGGACTTGCCAAAGAGTGTCTCCGATGCGGCGCAGTTTTACCAAGCGCAAGAAGGGCATGCACCGGAGAAGCTTTTCTAGTCGCAATTCAGCATGCCAAAGCGTCCGTTGTTGTTGAATGAATAGATGGCCCAGTGGCCCGAGCTCCACAAAATATCTGGATCTGCCATGAAGGACGTCGTGGTCCGGTTTTGGCCGACTGAGCCAGTTCCGAATAGTTATTTCGGTTTGGTACAGCGACTTGTTGATGCGGTGCCGCGTATCGATGCCGTTAAGCGGTCAACGTGCATTGAAGGCGCTCAGATGGCCCTTGACCGCATCAAGACGTACTGGGCGAAGATGAAGGCCACCGATATTGCAGCAAATAGTCCACCCGGGGGCAAGGACTATCACACGCCGGAGCATTATTTTGAGGATGTCCTTGAGGGCGCCCGTTTGATAGAGGGTCAGTGCTCGAAGGATATGATATTCGAGTGATTGTACTGAAATTGTAAAAACAATATTATGATATATTATAGGCTATGCTTTTTGCCAGAAAGTTTTGGTTCCTCCTGTGCGACCGTTTTTTGTATAATCTGAAAGTTTACCAGTCGTCGGCTTCGGCCCCCTCACATATAATACGGGGGTGTTTGAAAAAGCGCTTGATCACTCTTGACCCAACGTCTTGGTCCATGAAGGAGGTGCCAATGCGGCAAACTAGGCAATCGGACTATAGGGCTTTAACACTTTCACTTAGCCATAGGAGCTTGAAGGTGGGTCTACGATATAGCCCCTGGTATGTACGCGTTTATCCGAGTACGGTGTGCTACATAGGTGACCCGAAAAATGGTCCTTCGTGTAATACGGAAGGAATCGCGAAAGATTCTGATAAGTCATCGAGTGGTTAACCAGATCTCGCCGCATCATGACAGTCGGTTTTCGGCTTTCTCTACTAAGCCGCTTGACCAGATGAACCAGAAACACAATCGCAGTAGTTCTCCCTTTACTACCTTAGCCGATAGGATGGAACGTAAGGTAGCAAGCACAGGAGTCGGGCAACCCAACTATTGACCAAAGACATGATTCGGAGCTCATGCATATAAGGCCAAACTCGTGACGTTGAAGTGTGCTATAAAGTTGTTCGAACTTGTCGGCAACTCATATGTTGCCATATCGAGCCCCCAGCGATTTGTGCTGAGGCACGTACGTGAAACAACCGAAGAAGAAAAATTCAGTTCTTTAGAAAAAGCAAATACTGAATACAGACTATGTTCACTGGAATCTGATTGACACGTCAACCGCAATCTTGCAGATTATAGCGCCACTACCTGGGCTATTTAACATGCCAGGGGTCGAAGGCTGAGGAAAAAATCACTTTACAGGTTTGAAATAAAGAGTGCGGTCTACAAAAAATCATTTGGACCTCCTGTCGCATGTCTGCGTTGCCTTGTCTTGGTGAAAGGACTCCTTGGCAGGAGTAGCCTTTGGTTATCCCTATGAAGCCAAACTCAGAAAGAGTCGGTACGATGACCAGGATTTAAGTTAGCTATGTAAAAGATAAAAATAGTTAGAAAAAGGGGAAAAGGCTATGGGGGTGTGGACCGCATTGTAGGCCTATCTGTATTGTGTCTCCGCCGATGACCAGGGTATTTTAAGTGCATAATTATGTATGCACGGTACAAACTTCGTGGCTATATGAGGCGAACGACGGAGGTCGAACTGCTAATCCAGCTTTGAGATTGATCGGTCCTGTTTAATAGAGACCGGCAGCTTGATGGCTAATGAGATACACGGCTTGATGAGGCCGCTTTGCACTTTGGCTGAAGTAGCCGTAGTATGCTCCTCTGCATGGAGGGAGCGTTCCGTATTTCTGTTTATCGTGGTGACGCCGCATGGACCGGGCATCTTAACCTTTAGATAGACGTAGTGTGGGGCCGCATTAAAATGAGCAAAAGCGGTACGCTTGAGCAGTGCGTGGTAGCTACTACGGAACGGGACAATATCGAAGGTCAAGCCTTCGCTTCGAAAGTTGTTTGGAGAGCCGAAAACGACTTCCAATGTAATTGAGCCCATGCAGTGAGCTTCTATGTCGGGTACTGCTCCCTTGAAGGTAGTTGTTGTGGGCTTGATTCTTGAGGGATCAATGCCCATTTTGCGGACAGTGTCTTGGTAGAGTAGATTAAGGCTACTTCCTTCATCCATAAGAACTTTCGTGAGGTGAAACCCATCGATAATTGGGTCGAGGATCAGAGCTGCCGAACCTTCATGACGGATACTGGCTGGGTGGTCTTTGCGATCAAAACTGATCGGGCAGGCCGTCCATTGGTTAAATTTTGGGGTGACCGGCTCTATGGCGTTGGTGTCCCGTAGTGCGTTCTTGCGCTACCCTATAGGGATGTGCGTCACATATACCATGTTTACTGTTTTTACTTCAGGGGGAAATTGCTTCTGACCTGCGGTGTTCAATTGGCAAGTCTCTCTATCGTTGCTGCCACTGGGCGGCTCCTTCCCCTGATGTCCGGTATTAAGCTTGCCATCTTGTTTAAAGACCCAACAGCTTCTATTGGTATGATAGGCTGGTTTATTGGGGGAGCCATGAATTTGGCAGTGCCGATCCAGTATCTTGTCTAAATTGGATGGTCCGTCTCTGTTTGCCTTGAATGGCTTTTTCCGTTGATCGGGTTTGGAGCCGCTGAATCCAGCGTTGACTGCCATGTCTTGTGTTCCTTCATTATTATTCTGACACTTGTGTTTATTGCGTCGCGGCTTGCCGTTGCCATCTCGAACTTCATAAGTGCCCAGATCACTGGTGTTGTTGCTTCTACGAGTGAGCCAGCTGTCTTCTCAGAGAGGTAAGGGCTGCCATGGATTTTGGTTTTTCTTGGCCGAGGTGGCGGGCGAGCCACTCGTCTCGGACGCTATGTCTAAAGGCCGCTAGGGCTTCGGCGTCCGGGCAATCGACAATTTGGTTCTTTTTAATTAAGAACCTGGTCCAGAGCTTCCTGGCTGATTCCCTGGGCTGCTGGATAATGTGACTTAGGTCATCGGCATCCGGAGGCCGGACATATGTACCTTGGAATTTATCGCGGAAGGCGTCTTCCAAGTCTTCATAGCTGCCAATGGAGTTCTCTGGGAGGCTGTTTAGCCAGTGCCGCGCTGGTCCCTTTAGTTTTAATGGGAGGTACTTGATGGCGTGAAGATCATCACTGCGGGCCATATGAATACGGAGAATAAAGTCTTCAATCCATACCGCAGGATCTGTTGTTCCATCAGATGATTTGATATTCACGGGTTTGAACCCTTCTGGGAATTCATGTTTCATTACTTCATTAGTGAAGCAGAGGGGGTGTGTGGCACCTCTATATCGGGCCAGATCGCGACGTAGTTCGGATGGAGTACATCTGCGGTTTTCAGCCCGGACGTGATTGTGTTTGTCATGTTCGGCTTGATGGCCATTGTCGCGCGTCGGGGCACGCCCCCGCAATCTGTAGATCGATCTGGCCGGACCTGCTTTATTCTTCAGGTCCTGCCGCAGGTCATATGTGTATCCCCGAGCTGTTGTGTCTCTGCCTTTACGGTGAGGTAGGACGGGCTGGTGTTCGGCTTAAGTTGTCGCTTTGTCCCGGCCATGTGGTGGTCGATCAGCCGCATTATGTGCTGATGGTACGGGCTCCCATGCCTCATCATCTAATTGAGGTAGCAATTTGCGCTTCGGGTAACTTTTGGTTGGGCACACGAGGTCGTATTCCTCGGCTACCAGGACATTAGTCCATCTGTCGTTGAGTAGATCTTGATCAGCTTGAAGCTGCTGCTGTTTCTTTTTCAGGCTCCTTGCAGTGGCTATTAGCCGTTGCTTAAAGCGCTCCTGCTCGAGAGGTTCCTCGAGCACGATAAAGTCTTCATCGCTGAGGCTCACCTCATCCTCGGAGGGTGGAAGGTAATTAGTGTCCTCTGAGTCTTCGTTTGCAGCATGTTCATCAGGGCTAACTTGCCCATCCTCCCGATCGTCTTGTTCAGAGTTTTGCTCGACTGGGTTTTCTTGGTCTTCGGCATCATCCGGAGTGTTGTTGTCTCTCATGCCGGTATTGTTGTCTTTGCTACAGCGTGATTTAGAGCGGTGCCATCGGCGCTTTGGTTGTATCTAGGGAGGTTTATCCTCTACTGGATTTTTCTCATTATCACTGTCACCCTCCTTGGGTGTATCCACCATGTACATGTCATACGAAGAGGTGGCCATCCAGCATCCGGTAAATGGCGGGTTTTGGGCCTCCTCTTCTCCGGCATCGTCGTCCATACCGTCGATGTCTTCGGAGTCGTACTCAAGCATGTATGTTAAGTCCTCGAGACTAGCTATAAAGTGGGTGGTGTGTGGGACGTAAAATTCCCTGCTCTCAGCCCCTAGTCCGGGCTGGGCATAGTTCGGACGTTGCTTCACTATAATGACAAGGGATCGCATTAAGTCCAGGGCCTCGCTTAAAGGCGAGGTTTGGCCCGAGAGAAGAGAGCATGTGGAGTGTGGCGAGAGGGAGACTCCTGGGCCGAACTCACACGATGCTGACTCCGAGGATTCAGAGCCCGTGTCTGGAGAAGGGCCTGGCTCCATGATGGCTGCCAGCGACACAACTTCCCCTGGCTCTCCCACAATGGGCTCAGTGGCCACAGATAGTCCGGCAAGCTTAGGGAGCCCGTCTTCGGACCTGGCGATACGCTCCGGATCTAAGGCCAGAGCGGGGATTGAGGTCGCGAATCCTTGGAAGATCAAGTCTCCTCGGATATCCGCGACATAATCCAAGTTTCCAAAACTAATCTGGTGACCTAGGGCGTACCTGTCGATCTGCTCACTACTAGGGAAAACTCTAGTAGTAGCACGGGTAATTGCCTAGCAGTAGCGCGGGGGCCTGCGCTACTGCTAGGGCGCTACAGCTAACTTTTAGCAGTAGCGCGGGTGGTACCCGCGCTACTGCTACTTCTAGTAGTAGTAGCGCGGTTGCCACCCGCGCTACTACTACTTAGTTGTAGCGTGTGTCAAGGCCCCGCGCTACTACTAACTAATTGAGAATTCAAAAATCCATCCATGGCGGCTGCTTTTGCTGGGCATCGTCCTCTCCATCCATGGCTGCTACTAGTCCTGGAGGGGATGAAGTTGTTCGTGGTGATGGTGTTTCCCCACCCAACTTGTGCCCGCACCTCTCGTCTACTGCTGCTACAAGAGAAGAGAAAATTATTAGAAAGAGGAATAGAGAGATAGAGAGAAGTAGGAGGAGGAACTCACCGGTGGCCGCCGGAGTTGGAGCCGACGCCCGAAACCCTAGATGAAGCTCGGTGACCTGCTGCTGCTTGTCATGGGACCCTTGAACCGGCGAGGAGGTGCAAGTGGCTGCGTCGATGGCGGATCTGGCCGCCGCCATGGATGATGCTCTGCTGGTTTCCGTCTCCTTCCACCAGCGGAGAAGAAGGAGCATGGAGGGGGAGGGGAGGGGTCTGCAGTGCCGTCGAGGATGGAGGATGGAGGGGAAGGGGGAGAGGAGGCCGCCGGATTTGTGAGTGCCACCGAGGTGCGAGGCCGGCAGTGGCGGTGGGTGAGGAAGGGAATGGCGAGTGGGAGGAGAAGGGGAATCAGAAGAGTGTGGGTTTGGATTTGGGCCTCGACACGCTATGTGTACATATGTCTTGGTGGGTTGATAGTAGTAGCGCGGTTTTATACCCCTCGCTACTACTATGGCATGTCCTGGGTGGGCACGGTAGAGACCACTTAGTAGTAGCGAGGGTTATAAACCCGCGCTACTACTATCAACTTAGTAGTAGCGCGGGTTTATACCCCTCGCTACTACTATGGCATGTTCCGGGGGCGCACGACAGAGACCACTTAGTAGTAGCGAGGGTTACAAACCCGCGCTACTACTATCAACTTAGTAGTAGCGAGGGGTAAAAAACCTGCGCTACTAGTAAGTAGCAGTAGCGAGGGTTATAAACCCTCTCTACTAGTAAGTGTCTGCCTATAAGCTTTTCCCTAGTAGTGGCTCTAGATGTCCAAGCGGGTTGGCCCGTAGTGCGAAGCCGCCAAATATGAAGATCTGGCCGGGGAGAAAAACCTCCCATAGGGCAGCATCGTTGTAGATGATCGATGGAGCCATCGAACCTTCTAGTGACGACATAGTGGAACTCTCAATGAAAGCACCAATGTCAATGTCAAAACCAGTGGATCTTGGGTAGGGGGTCCCGAACTATGTGTCTAAGGTTGATGGTAACAGGAGACAGGGGACACGAAGTTTTACCCAGGTTCGGGCCCTCTTGATGGAGGTAATACCCAACGTCCTGCTTGGTTGATATTGATAAGTATGAGGGTTACAAGAGTTGATCTACCACGAGATCGTAATGGCTCAAAACCCTAGAAGCTTAGCCTGTAAGATTATGATTGCCTCTACGGACTAAACCCTCCAGTTTATATAGACACGGGGGCTAGGGTTGTACAAAGTCGATTACAGAGAAAGGAATCATCATATCCGAACGCCAGGCTTGCCAACCACGCCAAGGAGTGTCCCATCCGGACATGGGGGAGAGTCTTCTGTCTTGTATCTTCACGGCCCATCAGTCCGGCCCATGTCCAACAGGTCGGACGCCCGAGGACCCCTTAATCAAGGACTCCCTCAATGAGCCCAAGAATAAATGGGCCCTGAGAAGGCCGAAAGATAACACGGGCTGGAAATGGCCCAATGGAATAATGGGAAATTAATGGGTATAAAGGGGTACACTGTTCATCGCGGGCAAGATTCACCATGGGTCGTTAATGGGCCAAGAGTTACAAATGGCCTCGTATGGGCCAAAAGACATCATGGGCCATACATGGGCCGGAAGATACAATAGGCTGGAATCATATTGGATGGCCCAGATGAAGCTACTGGGCTTAATTAAGATAGGCCGTAACGGGCCGTGAGTTAGCGGGCTGTAAATGGGCTATATAGGAACAGGCCGTTAATAGGCTTTCCATGGGCCGGCCTGTGACCTTTTGACCAAGTAAAATTGGCCTGCCTTTTCACCGAATGGGCCTCTGTTGGGCCGTGCCATGTATCAACGTATCATAGGCGCCTCCTGTCCAATGAATGGATGACATCTGTCCCAACGGTGAGCCAACACGTGTTTCCTCCGGCCAATGAGAATTTTACACATGGAAAATCCTCATTGGTCTGGGCTGTTAGAGGGTTATCGGATCCAAAACCGGACCCATTAGCTTAACGGTGACCCGTTACGGTGGATGCCACGTGTCAGTCACCCTTGACGAAAGCACTTCCATGACGCGTGATTTATCGTCATGGAAGTGGACACTTCTGTGATGATAATTTTGGTAATGTCATGGAACACTTCTACGATAGCACAGGTATGACTATCTTGATTTTGTCATAAATTTGTCATGGATGTACATGCATGACAGAAAACGTGACCTACTGTGTCAAACACGTATCATCACGGAAGTGTATTTTTTTGTCGTGCCATAGGGTCCGCATGCTTAACGTTCGATAACGATTTGTATTATGAGTTATGTGATTTGATGACCGAAGTTTGTTCGGAGTCCCAGATGAGATCATGGACATGACGAGGAGTCTTGAAATAGTTAAGAGGTAAAGATTCATATATTGGAAGGTTATATTCGTACATCGGAATGGTTCCGAGTGATTCGGGTATTTTTTTCTGGAGTACCGAGGGGTTACCGGAACCCCTGGGAAAGTTAATTGGCCTTAGTGGGCTTTAGTGGAGAGAGGGAAGACAGGCCACGAGGTGGCGCGCGCCTCCCCCTGCCCAAACCGAATTGGACAAGGGGTGGGGGCACGGCCCCCTCCTTCCTTCCCCTTCTCCCCTCCTTCCTTTCCCTCTGGTGGAAGAAAGGGAAAAGGGGGGCGAATCCTACTTGGACTGGGAGTCCAAGTAGGACTCCACCCCTTTGGCGCACCCCTCCTGGCCGCCGGCCTCTTCCCTCCCTCCTTTATATACGTGGCCAGGGGCACCCCAATAACACAACAAGTATTCTCTTAGCCGTGTGCGGTGCCCCCTCCACATTTTAACACCTCGGTCAGATCATCGTAGTGCTTAGGCGAAGACCTGCGTCGGTAACTTCATCATCACCGTCGCCACGCCGTCGTGATGACGGAACTCTCCCTCGTCCTCAACTGGATCAAGAGTTTGAGGGACGTAATCATGCTGAACGTGTGTTGAACATGGAGGTGTCGTACATTCGGTACTTGGATCGGTTGGATCGTGAAGACATTCGACTACATCAACCACGTTACTAAACGCTTCTACTTTCGATCTATGAGGGTACGTGGACACACTCTCCCCTCTCTTTGCTATGCATCTCCTAGTTAGATCTTGCATTGAATTACTACATTCCCCAACACCGCCTGCTAACGCCTCCCATGGCCGACTGTGCTGCCGCGGGACTCACCGGACCACCCTACTCCCATTGCCGTCCAGGCCATTCATCTTCTCACCAACACCTCTTGTTATTCTCCGGCGATGACAGCCTCACACCACAGCTGAACCAGTGAACCCTCGTACTCCCCTTCGCGTGGGCATCCATCTGCCTCGTCTTCCCTGGCTCCACGTCGTTCCCTTCCTAGGCCTCGTCGTTGTCCATCGCCTGGGTGCTGTCCGTGCGGCGTGGTCAACATGGTCAACGAACGACAGCCATCAGAAGAGGACTCTATGCAGTGAAGCTGACATATGGACCCACCAGCTACATCTTTGCATGCAAGGAAGTGTGTCCATATTACGGGCAAAAAAATGATTCTTCCCGCTGATAGCTGGGACCCACCAGCTATATCTTCGCACGCAAGGAAGTGCGTCCATATTATGGGCAAAAAAATTATTCTTCCCGCTGACAGCTGGGACCCACCAGCTATATATTCACACGCAAGGAAGTGCGTCCATATTAAGGGCAAAAAATGATTCTACACCCTAACATTTGGGACCCACCAGCTATATCTTCGCACACAAGGAAGTGTGCCCTTATCCTCCCTGACAGTTGGGACCCACCCGGTCGAAGTGTATGTAGCATTTTCTGTCTTGTTGCGAACGTGTACATACATACTGGTCGATCGGTCTCTCTGCAACAATGAACCATGGCCGAGCAAGCACCAGCATGTGTAGTAGTAGAGCCCCTGACGTAGCAGTTCAGGCAATCCCTTCTAAACTGTGTACACGTACGTACAGCCAGATGCCAAAAAATATGGCCACGTACGTACATACGGGCGGGGTCTCGAATGCCTACTCACGCATACGTATGACTAGGTCTCCTGTACATGGAGAGGCAATGGACGGCAGCAACGACGTCCTGTTCATCGGGCAGCCAACCGGCTGGGTCGGAATGGAGAAACATCATCCTATTCATCGGGAGGCAACAGACTGGGTCAGAATGCGTCCTATTCAATGGGAGCCAACCGGCTTGGGTCTGAACAGACTGGGTCAGAACAGCCGAAACAGGGTCTGGCGTACCGCAAAACGGAGGAAACGGACTTATGTTGGAGCGCTACGGTCAAAAAGGCGGTCCTGTTCATCGGGAGGGGTGTGGTGTACCGCAAAACGGAGGAAACGGACTTATGTTGGAGCGCTACGGTCGAAAAGGCGGTCCTGTTCATCGGGAGGGGTGTGGCGTGCCGCAAAACGGAGGAAACAGACTTGTGTTGGAGCGCTACGATCAAAATGGGGGTCGTGTTCATCGAAGACGGAGGAAACAGACTTGTGTTGGAGCGCTACGGTCGAAATGGGGGTCCTGTTCATCGG
>NC_041380.1:195141526-195168729 GCF_002162155.2 Triticum dicoccoides
CCCCATGTTCACTATTCAATCAAGAGGCAGCAGGTTCGATCGGCTTCAGTTAGCAGCAGTAGAGAAGGAGTCGCTCGGGTTCACTTAAGAAGATCGATCGCTCGGGTTTAGTAACGTAGCTAGTGCAATCACCCGGGTTCAGTAACGTAGCTAGTGCAATCGCTTGGGTTCAATAAGCGAACACCTCGCTCGGGTTCAGTTAGAGCCCAACGCCTTGCACACACACGCGTACGTGTATGAGAGAAACGTGCAATCCCTCAGTGCATCGTTCGGCCCCGACCACCAACCGTAATCGGGAACTTCCCAAAATTTTCCTCACCCTCGCTTCTACCATGTTTTTTTCCATCATGGACGGCCCAAAGAATGTCATGTAGGTGCGTCTCCGGCCCGCCCAAGACGAAAAACCAGTTTTCTGTCATGATTTTTTGTCATAGACGTAGGAGTCCACCACATCTATGATGATACCGGGTTTTGTCATAATTATCATCATAGAAGTGTCATAAGCATGACAGAAAAAAATTAGTTCGGCCCAAAATGAAGGAAATATGCCCCAGAGGCAATAAAAGTTGTTATTTATATTTCCTTATATCATGATAAATGTTTATTATTCATGCTAGAATTGTATTAACCGAAAACTTAGTACATGTGTGAATACATAGACAAAACAGAGTGTCCCTAGTATGCCTCTACTTTACTAGCTCGTTAATCAAAGATGGTTATAGTTTCCTGACCATAGACATGTGTTGTCATTTGATGAATGGGGTCACATCATTAGAGAATGATGTGATGGACAAGACCCATATGTTAGCTTAGCATAATGATCGTTAAGTTTTATTGCTATTGCTTTCTTAATGACTTATACATATTCCTCTGACTATGAGATTATGCAACTCCCGAATACCGGAGGAACACCTTGTGTGCTATCAAACATCACAACATAACTGGGTGATTATAAAGATGCTCTATAGGTGTCTCCGAAGGTGTTTGTTCGGTTGGCATAGATCAAGACTGGGATTTGTCACTCCGAGTATCGGAGAGGTATCTCTGGGCCCTCTCGGTAATGCACATCACTATAAGCCTTGCAAGCAACGTGACTAATGAGTTAGTTACGGGATGATGCATTACGCAATGAGTAAAGAGACTTGCCGGTAACGAGATTGAACTAGGTATGATGATACCGACGATCGAATCTCGGGCAAGTAACATACCGATGACAAGGGGAATAACGTATGTTGTTATTGCGGTTTGACCGATAAAGATCTTCGTAGAATATGTAGGAACCAATATGAGCATCCAGGTTCCGCTGTTGGTTATTGATCAGAGATGTATCTTGGTCATGTCTACATAGTTCTCGAACCCGCAGGGTCCGCACGCTTAACGTTTGATGATGATTTGTATTATGAGTTATGTGTTTTTGTGACGAAGATAGTTCGGAGACCCGGATGAGATCACGGACATGACAAGGAGTCTCGAAATGGTCGAGGGGTAAAGATCATATATTGGAAGATGGTATTCTGACACCGGAATGGTTTCGAGTGGTTGAGGTTTTCCGGAGTACCGAGGGGTTACTAGAACCCCCCGGGGGAAGTCATGGGCCTCATGGGCCACGGGAGAGAGGGGGGCAGCCCACAAGGGGTGGTCGTGCCCCCCGCCCCCATGGGAGTCCGAACTGGACTAGGGGAGGGGGCAGCACCCGCCTTTCCCTCTCCTACTCCCTCTCCCTTTCCCCCTTTTTCCACTCCGGAAAAGGAAGAGGGAATCCTACCAGGACTAGGAGTCCTAGTAGGACTCCCCTATGGCGCGCCCCTCTAGGCCGGCCGCCTCCTCCCCTCCTCCTTTATATACGGGGGCAGGGGCACCCCAAAGCACAATAATTGTTCTCTTAGCCGTGTGCCGCGCCCCCCTCCATAGTTTACTCCTCCGGTCATAGCATCATAGTGCTTAGGCGAAGACCTGCGGAGATCACATCACCATCACCGTCACCACGCCGTCGTGCTGATGAAACTCTCCCTTGACCCTCTGCTGGATCAAGAGTTCGAGGGACGTCATCGAGCTAAACGTGTGCTGAACTCAAAGGTGTCGTACGTTCGGTACTAGATTAGTTGGATCATGAAGACGTTTGACTACATCAACCGCTTTAACCTAATGCTTCCATTTTCGGTCTACGAGGGTACGTGTACACACTCCCCCCCTCTCGTTGCTATGCATCTCCTAGATAGATCTTGCGTGATCGTAGGAAATTTTTTGAAATTGCATGCTACGTTCCCCAACAGTGGCATCCGAGACAGGTCTATGCGTAGATGATATGCTCGAGTAGAACACAAAGAGTTGTGGGCGATAATAATCATACTGCTTACCACCAACGTCTTATTTTGATTCAGCGGTATTGTTGGATGAAGCGGCCCGGACCAACCTTACATGACCACGTTCATGAGACCGGTTCCAACGACAGACATGCAACTTGTTTTGCACGAAGGTGGCTGGCGAGTGTCTGTTTCTCGAACATTAGTTGAATCAAATTTGACTAAGTACGGTCCTTGTTGAAGGTTAAAACAACACACTTGACGAAAAATCATTGTGGTTTTGATGCGTAGGTAAGAACGGTTCTTGCTAGAAGCCCGTAGCAGCCACGTAAAAACTTGCAACAACAAAGTAGAAGACGTCTAACTTGTTTTTGCAGGGCTTGTTGTGATATGATATGGTCAAGACATGATGTGATATACGTTATTGTATGAGATGATCATGTTTTGTAAAAGTTATCGGCAACTGGCTGGAGCCTTATGGTTGTCGCTTTATTGTATGAAATGCAATCGCCATGTAATTGCTTTACTTTATCACTATGCGGTAGTGATAGTTGTAGAAGCAATAGTTGGCGAGATGACAACGACGCTACAATGGAGATCAAGGTGTCAAGCCAGTGATGATGGAGATCATGACGGTGCTTTGGAGATGGAGATCAAAGGCACGAGATGATGATGGCCATATCATGTCACACATTTTGATTGCATGTAATGTTTATCAATTATGCATCTTATTTTGCTTAGTATGACGGTAGCATTATAAGTTGATCCCTCACTAAATTTCAAGGTATAAGTGTTCTCCCTGAGTATGCACTGTTGCGACAGTTCGTCGTGCCGAGACACCACGTGATGACCGGGTGTGATAAGCTCTACGTTCACATACAACGGGTGCAAGACAGTTTTGCATGTGCAGAATACTCGGGTTAAACTTGACGAGCCTAGCATATGCAGATATGGCCTCAGAACACTAAGACCAAAAGGTCGAACGTGAATCATATAGTAGATATGATCAACATAGAGATGTTCACCATTGAAAACTACTCCATCTCACATGATGATCGGACATGGTTTACTTGATATGGATCACGTGATCATTTAGATGACTAGAGGGATGTCTATCTAAGTGGGAGTTCTTAAGTAATATGATTAATTGAACTTAAATTTATCATGGACTTAGTCCTGATAGTTTTTGCATATCTATGTTGTTGTAGATCATTGGCACGTGCTACTGTTCCCTTGAATTTTAATGCGTTCCTAGAGAAAGCTAAGTTGAAAGATGATGGTGGTAACTACACGGACTGGGTCCGTAACTTGAGGATTATCCTCATTGCTGCACAAAAGAATTACGTCCTGGAAGCACCGCTAGGTGCAAGACCCGCTGCAGGAGCAACTCCCGACGTTATGAACGTCTAGCAAACTAAAGCTGATGACTACTCGATAGTTCAGTGTGCCATGCTTTATGGCTTAGAATCGGGACTCCAAAGACGTTTTGAATGTCATGGAGCATATGAGATGTTCCAAGAGTTGAAGTTAATATTTCAAGCAAATGCCCGAGTTGAGAGATATGAAGTCTCCAATAAGTTCTATAGCTGCAAAATGGAGGAGAACAGTTCTGTCAATGAACACATACTCAGAATATTTGGGTACCATAACCACTTGACTCAGCTGGGAGTTAATCTTCCTGATGATAGTATCATTAATAGAGTTCTTCAATCACTGCCACCAAGATATAAAGTCTTCGTGATGAACTATAACATGCAAGGGGTGGAAAAGATAATTCCCGAGCTCTTCGTGATGCTTAAGGCTGTGGAGGTAGAAATCAAGAAGGAGTATCAAGTGTTGATGGTTAACAAGACCACTAGTTTCAGGAAAAAGGGCAAAGGGAAGAAGGGGAACTTCAAGAAGAATAGCAAGCAAGTTGCTGCTCAAGGGAAGAAGCCCAAGTCTGGACCTAAGCCTGAAACTAAGTGCTTCTACTACAAAGGGACTGGTCACTGGAAGCGGAACTGCCCCAAGTATTTGGCGGATAAGAAGGATGGCAAAGTGAAAGGTATATTTGAAATACATATTATTGATGTGTACCTTACTAATGCTCATAGTGCCGCCTGGGTATTTGATACTAGTTCTGTCGCTCATATTTGCAAATCGAAACAGGGGCTACGGATTAAACAAAGATTGGCTAAGGACGAGGTGACGATGTGCGTCGGAAATGGTTCCAAAGTAGATGTGATCGTTGTCGGCACGCTACCTCTACATCTACCTTCAGGATTAGTTTTAGACCTGAATAATTGTTATTTGGTGCCAGCGTTGAGCATGAACATTATATCTGGATCTTGTTTGATGCGAGACGGTTATTCATTTAAATCAGAGAATAATGGTTGTTCTATTTATATGAGTAATATCTTTTATGGTCATGCACCCTTGATGAGTGGTCTATTTTTGTTGAATCTCGATCGTAGTGATACACATATTCATAATATTGAAGCCAAAAGATGAAAAGTTAATAATGATAGTGCAACTTATTTGTGGCACTACCGTTTAGGTCATATTGGTGTAAAGCGCATGAAGAAACTCCATGCTGATGGGCTTTTGGAATTACTTGATTATGAATCACTTGATACTTGTGAACCATGCCTCATGGGCAAGATGACTAAGACTCCATTCTCCAGAACAATGGAGCGAGCCACTGACTTATTGGAAATAATACATACTGATGTATGCGGTCCAATGAGTGTTGAGGCTCATGGCAGGTATCGTTATTTTCTGACCTTCACACATGATTTGAGCAGATATGGGTATATCTACTTAATGAAACATATGTCTCAAACATTTGAAAAGTTCAAAGAATTTCATAGTGAAGTAGAAAATCATCGTAACAAGAAAATAAAGTTTCTACGATCTGATCGCGGAGGCGAATATTTGAGTTATGAGTTTGGTCTTCATTTGAAACAATGTGGAATAGTTTCGCAACTCACGCCACCTGGAACACCACAGTGTAATGGTGTGTCCGAACGTCGTAACCGTACTTTATTAGATATGGTGCGATCTATGATGTCTCTTACCGATTTACCACTATCATTTTTTGGGGTTATGCTTTAGAGATGGCTGCATTCACGTTAAATAGGGCACCATCCAAATCCGTTAAGACGACACGATATGAACTGTGGTTTGGCAAGAAACAAAATCTGTCGTTTCTTAAAGTTTGGGGCTGTGATGCTTATGTGAAAAAGCTTAAACCTGATAAGCTCGAACCCAAATGGGAGAAATGTGTCTTCATAGGATACCCAAAAGAAATTATTGGGTACATCTTCTATCATAGATCCGAAGGCAAGATATTTGTTGCTAAAAATGGATCCTTTCTAGAGAAGGAGTTTCTCTCGAAAGAAGTGAGTGGGAGGAAACTAGAACTTGATGAGGTAGTTGTACCTTCTCTCGAATTGGAAAATGGTTCATCACAGAAATCAGTTCCAGTGATGCCTACACCAATTAGTGACGAAGTTAATGATGATGATCATGAAACTTCAGATCAAGTTACTACCGAACCTCATAAGTCAACTAGAGTACGGTCCGCACCAGAGTGGTACGGTAGTCCTATTCTAGAAGTCATGTTACTAGACCATGATGAACCTACGAACTATGAGGAAGCAATGATGAGCCCAGATTCCGTGAAATCGCTTGAGGCCATGAAATCTGAGATGGGATCCATGTAAAGAACAAAGTATGGACTTTGGTTGACTTGCCGGATGATTGGCAAGCCATAGAGAATAAATGGATCTTCAAGAAGAAGACTGACGCTGACGGTAATGTTACTGTCTACAAAGCTCGACTTGTTACGAAAGGTTTTCGACAAGTTCAAGGAGTTGACTACGATGAGACCTTCTCACCCGTAGTGATGCTTAAGTCTGTCCGACTCATGTTAGCAATTGCCGCATTTGATGATTATGAAATTTGGCAAATGGATGTCAAAACTGCATTCCTTAATGGATATCTCAAATAAAAGAGTTGTATATGATGCAACTAGAACGTTTTGTCGATCCTAAAGGTGCTAACAAAGTGTGCAAGCTCCAGCGATCCATTCATGGACTGGTGCAAGCCTCTCGGAGTCGGAATATACGCTTTGATAGTGTGATCAAAGCATATGGTTTTATACAGACTTTTGGAGAAGCCTGTATTTACAAGAAAGTGAGTGGGAGCTCTGTAGCATTTCTGATATTATATATGGATGACATATTGTTGATCGGAAATGATACTGAATTTCTGAATAGCATAAAAGTATACTTGAATAAGAATTTTTCAATGAAAGACCTCAGTGAAGCTGCTTATATATTGGGCATCAAGATCTATAAAGATTGATCAAGACCCTTAATTGGACTTTCACAAAGCACATACCTTGATAAAGTTTTGATGAAGTTCAAAATGGATCAGTCAAAGAAAGGGTTCTTGCCTATGTTGAAAGGTGTGAAGTTGAGTCAGACTCAATGCCCGACCACTGCAGAAGATAGAGAGAAAATGGAAGTTATTCCCTATGCCTTAGCCATAGGTTCTATCATGTATGCAATGATGTGTACCAGACCTGATGTGTGCCTTGCTATAAGTTTAGCAGGGAGGTACCAAAGTAATCCAAGAGTGGACCACTAGACAGCGGTCAAGAACATCCTGAAATACCTGAAAAGTACTAAGGATATGTTTCTCGTTTATGGAGGTGACAAAGAGCTTGTCGTAAATGGTTACATTGATGCTAGCTTTGACACTGATCTAGATGACTCTAAGTCGCAAACCGGATACGTATTTATATTGAATGGTGGAGCTGTCAGTTGGTGCAGTTCCAAACAGAGCGTCGTGGCGGGATCTACGTGTGAAGCGGAGTACATAACTGCTTCAGAAGCAGCAAATGAAGGAGTCTGGATGAAGGAGTTCATATCCAATCTAGGTGTAATACCTAGTGCATCGGGTCAAATGAAAATCTTTTGTGACAATACTGGAGCAATTGCCTTAGCGAAGGAATCCAGATTTCACAAGAGAACTAAACACATCAAGAGACGCTTCAACTCCATCCGTGATCAAGTCAAGGAGGGAGACATAGAGATTTGCAAAATACATACGGATCTGAATGTTGCAGACCCATTGACTAAGCCTCTTCCACGAGCAAAACATGATCAGCACCAAGACTCCATGGGTGTTAGAATCATTACTATGTAATCTAGATTTTGACTCTAGTGCAAGTGGGAGACTGAAGGAAATATGCCCTAGAGGCAATAATAAAGTTGTTATTTATATTTCCTTATATCATGATAAATGTTTATTATTCATGCTAGAATTGTATTAACAGAAAACTTAGTACATGTGTGGATACATAGAAAAAAACAGTGTCCCTAGTATGCCTCTACTTGACTAGCTCATTAATCAAAGATGGTTATAGTTTCCTGACCATAGACATGTGTTGTCATTTGATGAACGGGATCACATCATTAGAGAATGATTAGATGGACAGGACCCATCCATTAGCTTAGCATAATGATCGTTAAGTTTTATTGCTATTGCTTTCTTCATGACTTATACATATTCCTCTGACTATGAGATTATGCAACTCCCTAATACCGGAGGAACACCTTGTGTGCTATCTAACGTCACAAATCTGGGTGATTATAAAGATGCTCTACAGGTGTCTCTGAAGTTTTTTGTTGGGTTGGCATAGATCAAGATTAGGATTTGTCACTCCGAGTATCGGAGAGGTATCTCTGGGCCCTCTCGGTAATGCACATCACTATAAGCCTTACAAGCAATGTGACTAATGAGTTAGTTACTGGATGATGCATTACGGAATGAGTAAAGAGACTTGCCGGTAACGAGATTGAACTAGGTATGATGATACCGACGATCGAATCTCGGGCAAGTAACATACCGATGACAAAGGAAATAACGTATGTTGTTATTACGGTTTGACCAATAAAGATCTTCGTAGAATATGTAGGAACCAATATGAGCATCCAGGTTCCACTTTTGGTTATTGATCAAAGATGTGTCTCGGTCATGTCTACATAGTTCTCGAACCCGTAGGGTCCACACGCCTAACGTTCGATGACGATTTGTATTATGAGTTATGTGTTTTGGTGACCGAAGATAGTTCAGAGTCCCAAATGAGATCAAGGACATGACGAGGAGTCTCGAAATGGTCGAGAGGTAAAGATTGATATATTGGAAGATGGTATTCGGACACCAAAATGGTTTTGAGTGGTTCGGGTATTTTTTCGGAGTACCAAGGGGTTACCGGAACCCCCCGGGGGAAGTCATGGGCCTCATGGGCCACGGGAGAGAGAGAGGGGGCAGCCCACAAGAGGTGGTCGCCCCCCCATGGGAGTCCGAATTGGACTAGGGGAGGGGGCGGTGGCCCCCTTTCCCTCTCCTACTCCCTCCCCCTTTCCCCTTTCCCACTCTGAAAAAGGAAAAGGGAATCCTATTAGGACTAGGAGTCCTAGTAGGAGTCCCCCCATGGCGCGCCCCTCTAGGCCGGCCGCCGCCCCCCTCCTCCTTTATATACGGGGGCAGGGGGGCACCCCAAAGCAAATTGTTCTCTTAGCCGTGTGTGGTGCCCCCCTCCACAGTTTACTCCTCCGGTCATAGCATCGTACTGCTTAGGCGAAGCCCTGCGCGGATCACATCATCGTCACCACGCTGTCGTGCTGATGAAACTGTCCCTCGCCCCTCTGCTAGATCAAGAGTTCGAGGGACGTCATCGAGCTGAATGTGTGCTGAACTCGAAGGTGTCGTACGTTCGATACTAGATCGGTTGGATCGTGAAGATGTTCGACTACATCAACCGCGTTAACCTAACGCTTCCGCTTTCAGTTTACGAGGGTACATGGACACACTCTCCTCCTCTCGTTGCTATGCATCTCCTACATAGATCTTGCGTGATCATAGGATTTTTTTTGAAATTGCATGCTACGTTCCCCAACACAAAATGTCACAGATGTGTCTTTTTTTTGTAGTGTTGACTAGTATATGGCTAGAGTCTATAAGACAATATGCTTTCTAGATCATGTGATGTAACGAAAATGATGCATTTGTGTATGATACAACATTTGTACACGCGAACCTAACAGTGTGATACCGGTTCCTTGAAGCTAGCCCGGGGACAGGCTGTCACAACCCTTCCTTTGGAAATTGCGCCATTCTTCAGTCTATGTGATTCCTTCCTCGATTTTTTTGCCACTATATGTACTGATTTTCACTTGTGGCTTTGGTCAAGTTGGGTTGCATCGCTCCTACATTTTCCCTTTACGTCACCGCTAGTTCGACTAAGGGTCGCATGGGAGCACCTTTGTGATTGTGTCACCAGGTCAACTGGGCGGGTACCTCAGGTGGGAGAAGCCAAACACTAACCGTCACAATACACGAAACCATTCGGCATGACAAGAAGGGCCCGTTCTGAAGTCCTCCCAACTCCCCCAGCTCCAAAAATTCAGCTTCTCAACCTAACTTCTCGCTCCATGCAGCAATTCACGTCTGTTCTCCACTGAAAACAACTTCTCCATCGCCAACTTGGGTTTCATGCGGCTGTTGCGCCATGTTGGGCTGGATAGAGATCGTTAAATGGGCTGCATGTGGCCCAAAATGAAAGGAGAGACGTGCTGAGCATGTTTCCACGATGAAAAATGGTAGGAGTGAGATGAAACGAAGCGTTTTCGTCACTTGGCAATGGCAACCCTTGTATTTTTAGCCAACTCCAAGCTTGTGTGGATTTCTGAAGCTGCGATTCCCCAGCTTCTTAAACTCTTTTGTATTTACACTAGGATCGACAATGGCTTCTCGAAGCTAGCTTCCTGGAGCTAAAGCATTCAGCTCAGCTCCACACATTTAGGTTGTGAAGCGTGGAGCTAGAGGACTCCAAAACAGGCCCGAAGTATTGAGATTAGCCAACTATGTTGACTACTGGACTTGACTTTAAGCAAGCCATTATAACCTACATCGGTCTTCGGCATTCCCAATGCCACGATGACACAACTAGGCCTCCCAATCGAGTCCTTCACCAGATCGGATAATGACTGTCTATGGACCCCGAAATCTGGTCCGAGGGATGCTATTGCCCTATAGCTCTCTCTCCGCCTTGTGTTTTGACCATACGACTGGATTGCCTGGCTTTCCTGCTGGCCTACCCCAAGTGACACTAGATTGGCTAGGGGTTGTTCTCATAAGCACTCCAAGCTTGCTTTTTGGCCGAGGAGGTTGAAGTTAAAAGCCAATTAACACAATTATTTAGATTCAGATCAGAACATTATTTTAATAAAAACCAAAACAACCAAAAACCAACGAGTCCCGCAGAATCGGCCCGGAAGTTGTTATAAGTCGACACCTCAGGACGACTAAATTATCCATGCTAGCATCTCGTAGGTCGACCGACGAGTCCCACAAAACCGTCCTTAAGTGTGTTAACCCCACGCCATAAGATAGCTAAACTAGCCATGCCGACATCTCGCGGGTCAGCCGATGGGTCCCACAGACCCAACATGGAGGCTATTAAGGCTAACAAGACGGCTAAATTATTTCCATGCCGGCATCTGAAAGGTTGATCGACGGATCCTACAAAAACCGGCCTGTGGACTACTTATGCCCAAACACTGTCTCAATTGAGGTAATTCCCAAGAGGATTCGACCCTGCAACACAACATCTTCTCTGCCAAGCCGCACCTCGGTGATGACAAAAGGCACAAGTGCTTAAGTGCTATAAGGTTCTAGGTGCATAACGGATTTTGAGCCGGTACACACCTTGAGGCCTTCTTGTGCCAAAACACCGTACTCGGTTGAGCTAGTTCTCGAGGAGATGCGATCCTCATGTCGGCCATGTTGCCCAACACGAGTCTCGGGGGCTACTATATTGACGATTCAATGTAGGATATTCAAAGTGCAATATGTTTTCTGAGGAGATTTTGATCCTCGGGTCGACCCCTCACGCTTGACCCGAGTCTCTAAGGCTACTACACACCGTGGATTTTTCCTAAAGTATGCTACCAAGCGAGAATTGGATCCTCAAGACGATTTTTGCGAATCGACTGAGTCTCGGGGGCTACTGGGATCAGCGGTTTAATTTTATCCTTCAGGTGCGTACTGGATTTTAAGCCGACACACACCTTGAGGGCTAATAGCTATATATCTCGACACAAAATAAATTGCACCAATCGAAAAAATTATGCGAAAAATCAGCTTGCAGAAACTGGCTTAGCAGGATTTTTTCCATGGAGGCCGTCCATCTTCATCGACAACTCAAGACCGAGGTGGTGCGCACCACTTTAGAAGTAGTCCGGCTTGGAAGCCAGCTGCGAGTGGTTGGCTGGGGGGGGGGGGGCTTTTTCGACGTGCAGCTCGATCATACTCCTCCAATATTTTTCAGAGACCGAGGTGGTTTTAGTAACCTCATATGCAGTCCAGCATCGTAGCTTGGGTGCAAGAATACACTGATTGGGGGAACTTCTCGTTGAACTAGTTTCAAGACCGACAATTAAAGATGAAGAGCAGTTCAAATGAGTCGAGGTCCGACCAGACTTGAATACCGGTTCAGGGGATATCGACGGTGCCCCGTCTAGGGGGCCTCTCACCATGTCGACTCCCGGCCTCATGGACGAGGTCGAGGACACCTAGGTCGGTTCCATCCGGGGCCACTTTGGGTGTCCCATGGCGATCTACAAGTAGTCCTGCTGTGCAAGAAAATGACTCATCCGTGGAGGAGTCCTCTCCACCGATGTAGCCGACTAGGACTCTTGTAATTCTAGGCCTCCGGTAACTTATATAAACTGGGGTTGTGCTAGTCGATCAAATACATCTAGACAGACAATAATCACATGGTAGGGTAGATCATCTGTACTCTGTACTTCAATCCAAATAAATAAACACAAGCATGATGTAGGATTTTCTTTCTTTGGTGAGCCCGAACCTGGGAAAAACTTTGTGTACTTGTTACCGTAATGTCCGATCGTCTAGCTCGGGTTCCTACTCTGAGATCTGTTGGATTTAGCTCCGTCAGCGGCCACCCTACCCCAGAGTTCCACGATGGCGACAGCAGAGGAAGAGAGTGGGGGTGGAGGGAGGCGGGGAACCCTACGAAAAAGTTCAACACAAGGATGAGTTGGATATATATATAGAGAGGGGGAGGTGAATTACGTGTGATACGTTAAATCAGGGAGTTAAACTAGTGAGATTTGGTTTTTAGTGTGAGGGAGGCAAAACTAAAGCGTATGCATCGGACTATCGACACTCCTTTGACAGTGGAGATTTGTAATCCATGGATGAAAAAGTAAGAGAGAATTTCTTATTTAACACTGTTAAATTTTGTTTCCCTATTTGACATCGAAAAATATTTTTTTCCTTGTATAACATCAAGTCTAATTTTTATGCCCTTTATAACATTTTCGTCCATTTTAAGCTTTAAAGGTGTTAATTAACACATGAAAAGACCTTTTTACCCCTGATGTGGTATGTGATAAGAAAAATTCATAGATGCTAGTACGTGCTAATAATGTTCGGCCGGCTTGGTTTGTTGTATGCGGCTAAGTATAGCGAACTAGCTGCATGTGTGCTGTCCACTTGGTTCGGTTCCTAACTGCGTGAGCCAACTTCCAAAGAAAATCAATTAGTGCTTAAGTTAGCTCTTGTGTACGATGTAACCGCTCTCCTCTCCATAGATACGTATACTGTACAGTAATATCTAGTCCGTGCTTATTGATACTGGCCGATGCCATGCCAGGCACACGCATTAAATAATCTCTAGCTGATTAACCAACGAAGTACACATGAGTCCGGGGTCACGAAGAAGGACGGCGGCCGCTCACACTGATGAGGACATGACTACCTTGAATATGACCAAAAATATTGCATATATGCATATTTGTCAGGTGATTTCTAGTGCAAACTATTCAATAATCTATTTATGTTATCCAGAACAAAAATACTTCACACACTTTTGTGTTTTGTCTAATTGCAGGTGTATGGGACATTTATACAATCCACATATGAAGATAAGGAAGAAAGAGATGTTTATTTGCTGTCCAAAAAGTTCTCTCACGTCACTTTTGGCCCAAGAGAAGATAGAGTCCAAGTCTCTCACGTTCTGGATTCAGATTCGGACTGCACAGACATACCTGACTCAAAACGCACACAAGTTTTTCATACGGACTCCGAATTGGGTGATTCTTTTTTTGTTGGAAATTAGATTTCGTGCACTTTCCAACCCATTTGGAATCACCTTCAAATTCGTCCGGAGCGTTGAGTTGTGGACGAAACAATCTGATGCTGCAGCAGAATCCGAGTCAAACTACAAGTCCAAAGGTGTTACATCACCTCCACTTGGGCCCATTGGCCTTGTACGACCTAGATTTAGTATTAGGCTGCCTTGGGACGTCCTCCCACCTCCTTGGCCGCCACCCCTTGCTCCTATATAAGTAGATCCATCTAGTAGCTTTTCCTTGGGATTTGTTTAGTTAAAAGTTAGCCATTGCACTTCGTGTACTTCGTTTGTGTCCAACGACCAGACCAAGACCGCTTCCGGATCCCCACCTTTATCAATACTTCATATATATTCGCAATATTCAGATTGTTTTTATCATATTCTTGCTCGTTCTTCGATTGCTTGCAGGAATAGACCTTCGTGGTCAGGTTGATCGTGCTCCGGCATGGTCAATAACCTCAGGAGATTGGTTTAGCGATTGCTAAGGCGCAACGTCGTGCACGTTTGTAGTCGGATCGTCAAAGTCATCTCCACCAAATCGATAGTTACCATCTCATTGAAAGATCGGGACACCCCGCCTCTATCAAGTGGTATCAGTTTTCAAGTTGCTCGGTGAGAATTTCCAGTTTTCCTAGATTAGATTTATTTTCTTACCTATTGTCCAAGAAAAAGCCACAAAAAAGAGTTAGATCTATTCATCCTTGGTCCAAGCCAGTCTGAGCCTTTGCAATTTTCTTTTCATTGCTTGCATAGTTGAATTATCGGTTGCATCGTCGTGTCGAGTTGCTGGTCTTAGTGTCTAGGTCGTTTAGAGTTTCGAGTTCTGTTCACATTTGTCACGCCACCGCTGCATCGTTATCCCTTCCGCTGTCCACCATCCATCCATCAGTTTCCACCACGTGCTACCCACCGTTCATTGTCATAATCATAGTTGAGATCATTCACATCTTCACTTGATCCAATCTGCATCTTATCTAGTTTGTTTTGGAAAGAGGGAGAAAAAAAGAGAGAAAAAAAACGAGAGAAAAAAAAGGAGAAAAAAAAAAGTCAGAGAAAAAAAAGGAGAGAAAGAAAAAAAAGCGTGAGAAAAAAAAGAGAGAAGAAAAAAATTGGATCTATCTAGAATCAATCTCGTACCTGAATTCGGATTGGAATCTGTTTTGTGCACTATTCAGTAAAACAACTTGGCTATTGTTTCACATCATTATCTTTACTGCCGTTGTGATCTTCACTTATATCTTGCTGTCCAGAGCTACTTTGTATCCTTCATTGATGCTGGTTGTGCTACGACGTGACCTCATTAGTGTTCTAGGCTCGCGTCTCTAGTCCGGTCTAGCCTAGGACCAGCACAGTACCGTCGTTGAGCGTTTATTCAACATTGCATCTTTGAATTGATTATTGCTAATCTTTTGCTACCATATATAGCCAACCCAGCTCCACATATTTCTACACCGTGTATACGTACGCTCCCCTGGCAATCGCTTTACTCAATATTCGGAGTTACTTGACACCGCTGGTTGCCGATCACCGCCTGCTGCATGGTAAGAACTTGTAAGACATTGATATTTGCTTTACTGTGAGCGTTTTACCACCACATCCTAGTAGTTATAGGAGCATTATTTTTGGGTTTTGTTTCTTGTTCTACTAATCATGACAGGATCCAGAGTCAATTCATGGGCTTTGTCGATCGCGGGAGACGTGCCACCACCTTTGCAAATACCACAACCGTCACGAGAGGTGCACAAACATCCAAATGCACATGATCAGGCTAATGTATCTATACCACCATTTAATGGCCGTTTTAAACCTGCTTTATATATTGAATGGGAGTTCGACATAAAAAATATATTTGCTTCCCATAATTTCAATGAACATAAAAAGGTTAAGGTTGCGGTTGGTTCTTTCACTGGTTATGCTTTGGTTTGGTGGAGTGAATATTGTCGGTTACACCCTGATTATATACCTACTACTTGGGATGATTTGAAACTTGCCATGCGACATACTTTCGTCCCTGCTTATTATACTCGTGACATGATTAAGAAGTTGCAACACTTAAAACAAGGTAGTGAAACTGTAACAAAATATTATGATGATTTACAAACTACCTTGTTGCATTCCTCTTTAGAAGAAAGTGAAGATGATTTTATGGATAGATTTTGGGGAGGATTAAACCGTGATATTCAAGAGATACTAATTCATGAAGAGTGTTATCCTATGGACCATTTGTTTCATCTTGCTTGCAAAGCTGAACAGGAAATAAAACGACGTGTTGGCCACGAGGAGAACAAGCGCACGGTGCACATTCCAAGAGTTGATATGATTGTTCCTTCAACTACTAGGCATATTATGACAACCACATCCGTTGTTGTCAGGACTACATCACCTCCACCATGTGATACATCGCCCCCGAGAGTGGCTACATCATCTGAGTTGATCATAAGAGGTAATGACAAAGGTACTGATCTTCCATCTCTACATGAGAATGATGAATGCCTTGTCAATTTGAATGCACCATCTGATGAGCTACCCACTACTTTGATCACACCACCTATTTTAGAGGACTACGTTGATAATTTGATTTTGCCATGTGATCAAACAACTGAAATACCAACAATTTTGAGTGCACCCATTGAATTAACTATTGATGCAAAAGAACCAATGTTTAATCATTTTGATATGACCTCTAATCTTGGTGATGATTCTGTGTTGAATGACTTATTGCATGTTTGCTTATTTAAGCATGTTGTAGCATGTAAATTTGATGCAAGTAAGGTTTATTCACCAATGTTGGGATGGTTTAATGATGAACATTGATGAATAAGAGCTTCACTTATATGTGCAAACTGAGTTGCAATATTTTCATGCCTTCTACTTCTTGTGCTAATTTTTTGGCTTTAGATTTTATGAACTATGCAAGTTACTCATCTATTCATGTGTCATATATGCAAAAATCAAGGGAAGTAAAAATGGATGACATATACATATACAACATGTACACCTTGTCTCTTTTGTTAGCCACATTTCAGATTAAGCAACGCCGAGGACGGCTTTATTTTCAAGAAGGGGAGGATGATGAGGACATGACTACCTTGGATATGACCAAAAATATTGCATATATGCATATTTGTCAGGTGATTTCTAGTGCAAACTATTCAATAATCTATTTATGTTATCCAGAACAAAAATACTTCACACACTTTTGTGTTTTGTCTAATTGCAGGTGTATGGGACATTTATACAATCCACATATGAAGATAAGGAAGAAAGAGATGTTTATTTGCTGTCCAAAAAGTTCTCTCACGTCACTTTTGGCCCAAGAGAAGATAGGGTCCAAGTCTCTCACGTTCTGGATTCAGATTCGGACTGCACAGACATACCTGACTCAAAACGCACACAAGTTTTTCATACGGACTCCGAATTGGGTGATTCTTTTTTTGTTGGAAATTAGATTTCGTGCACTTTCCAACCCATTTGGAATCACCTTCAAATTCGTCCGGAGCGTTGAGTTGTGGACGAAACAATCTGATGCTGCAGCAGAATCCGAGTCAAACTACAAGTCCAAAGGTGTTACATCACCTTCACTTGGGCCCATTGGCCTTGTACGACCTAGATTTAGTTTTAGGCTGCCTTGGGACGTCCTCCCACCTCCTTGGCCGCCACCCCTTGCTCCTATATAAGTAGATCCATCTAGTAGCTTTTCCTTGGGATTTGTTTAGTTAAAAGTTAGCCATTGCACTTCGTGTACTTCGTTTGTGTCCAACGACCAGACCAAGACCGCTTCCGGATCCCCACCTTTATCAATACTTCATATATATTCGCAATATTCAGATTGTTTTTATCATATTCTTGCTCGTTCTTCGATTGCTTGCAGGAATAGACCTTCGTGGTCAGGTTGATCGTGCTCCGGCGTGGTCAATAACCTCAGGAGATTGGTTTAGCGATTGCTAAGGCGCAACGTCGTGCACGTTTGTAGTCGGATCGTCAAAGTCGTCTCCACCAAATCGATAGTTACCATCTCATCGAAAGATCGGGACACCCCGCCTCTATCACACACTCCCCACTGCACAAAACGCGCCCACACAGCAAGTTGGCTCACGCAGCTATGAACCGAACCAGCTGGACAGCAAACATGCAGCTAGTCCGCTAAAGTTAGCCGCATACAACAAACCAAGTCGGCCGGAGATTATTAGCACGTACTAGTATCTATGAATTTTTTTATCATATACAATATAGGGGTAAAAAGGTCTTTTCATATGTCAATTAACACCTTCAAAGCTTAAAATAGACGAGAGTGTTATAAAGGGCATAAAATTTAGACACAGTGTTATATAGGGAAGAAAATATTTTTCGGTGTCAAATAGGGAAACAAAATTTAACACCGTGTTAAATAAGGAATTCTCTTAAAAAGTAAAGGGCGCGCTGAACGACAGTACGCTACAGCTGTGGCATGAAACGTGCCGTCGCAGCACATCTCAACTGCGAACGCATCGCACATCTCCCTGCGGCGACCGACCGTCACGTAGTTAGACCCGTGTGCGCCGCAAGCTGCCAGCCCTCCCTATATCCTCTCTTCCCTCTCCGCTCTCGGGTTTCTTCACCATTAGATCCCACCGATTCCACGCTCCACTGATCCTGCTGGTCCGGCGGCTCGCCGCTACCGATTGAACACCCCAATTTGGCCCCCTCCATTCGGTCGAATTGGGAGGTTCTTTGGAAGCGCATCCACCCACGAATCGAGGTAATTGACTTATGCTCCACGCCCTGGCATTGGTTTCTTGCGTAAAGCTTGGATCTTTCCTTGGATTAACTTGCTGGACCGGCTTGTTGTGGAGTGGGCGTCGTCATGGATGTGCCTGACCCGAATCTTGGCGTCCTTAGCTTGTCGCTCACGGGGGAAAGCTTTTCTTCAATCCGTGAACTGTTTGTTGTATCTAACCGTGTCAAATGTCGACTTGCAGGATTGGAGCTTTCTTGCAGTTGCATTTAGGAATCATGAATAATTTGTTGCAAGACTGAAACGGGTGTTGAGGTAACTACTGGAGGAATTTGTTATTATGGCCAATGCCCTGATTCTGTCCGGGGCTTATGAGCTTGCTGAATATCTGAAGCACAAGTAACCATGGATAGAAAAGTCGGAGTGGTTTTAGTCTGCCTGCTCTTCCTACTCATTGGGGAAGTTTCGGCGGTTGCCCAGACCGAGGTTGGTCATGTGCGTGTAACACAGGAGGCACCAGATCTGAAGCTAGAGGATGCTGGTAGACATGATGTGTCCCAAAGTGGAAGGGTGTCGGTGTATGTTGTTGCATGGTCCACGCTTGCGATGGCTGCAGCAACAGGGCTGGGAGCAGTTCCCTTCTTTTTCCTGGAGCTAGAGGCCCAATGGGCGGGCCTTTGCAATGGGTTGGCAGCTGGGGTGATGTTGGCAGCAAGTTTTGATCTTGTGCAGGAAGGGCAGATGTATGGCAGTGGGAGTTGGGTTGTTTTTGGGATTTTGAGTGGAGGGATCTTTATTTGGCTTTGCAAGAAGGTAAATCTTGCTTCATACTCTTTGTCGTTTAGCGATATCATTGATCATTTACATCGACTAATTTATTGCCAGATATAAACAACTATTATAGTCGAAAGAACTAGTTAAGGCACCTACGATGTATGCTCTAGCTCAAGAAAAAACTTTAGTTTACTCCGAGATGGCTTTCTTCTGTCCAAGTATCTGTCAGCATGCTGATGGTTTAGCAGTATGAGCCTACTTACATAGTCTTGGATCCACAATTTTTGTAGCTGCCAGGGTTAAGTCTGAAGCGCAGGCAGTTGAAGGAAGTGCACTAGTCAAGTCAGCGGGATGTTTCAGTGAAAGAATTAAACAAAATCATTAGGTTTCATGATGAAGTGCCACGTCCAGCAGGCAGAACACATTAGTCTGCTCTGGCTGAAATTTGTTTATGTGGGCATTGTGCGAGCTGCTTAGATGCGGTTGGTATTCACAGCATTTATTCCAGTTTGGTGGACAAACCCACTTAAAGTGGTCAGCAGCATGCAGCTTCCTACGCGTGTCTCGTCTGATGTTTCTGTCGAGGGATGCTCAATGCTGGTCATTCCCAGGTTTTGGCCACACAGTTCGCGAACGGTAATACCTCCTGGCAGAGCAAACTTTTTTGGTGATGCTCACTCGCCTCGAACGGGTGTAGAATGAGACCATATTTTCCTTGAACCAGCTGATGAACATCCGTCGGCATGACCTTGTACAGATCTGTTTCGTCAACGTTGAGCATCAGCCTCTATGCCGAGTGCATGCCCTTGATGGGCCCTGTACCGCTGGGAAGTGGTATGCTGCATACAGCTAACGTGGCAGGAAAGGAATGGCCACTGTAGCAGGAAAGGATGGACACGTATATGCAAAACCGTAAAGAGAGAGCTAGCTATATATACTCTATGTAACTACTCCCTCTGTCCCATAATATAAGAGCGTTTTTATGCTATACTAGTGTTAAAAACGTTCTTATATTATGAGACAGAGGGAGTACAAGTCTACACTCTACAACTTGGTACTGTTAGTGTGTTTTTTTGACAGAAAGTGATGGCGAATATTTTTTTTCAAAGGGTTTGTTAGTGTATGTTTGGTTGTACTGCAGCTAATGTTGAGTGCTCATATGCGGGCTTACCAGCTAACATTGTGCCTCATGTAGCTCCACCGCAACCGCAAGTGCCCACTTAACTTAGGAGTTGCCCACAAAGAGCCACTTCGTGATTATTTTGCTGGCGGGCTTGGCTTGGCGGGTCTATTGGCAGTGCTGCCATTTTCATGCCTAAGTAGGTTAATGTGAACATGGTACTCGTTATGTGTCTACAATAGTAACTACCCTCGTGTAGGCTTATCTTGCTTTAAAAGAATTAGACTGCTGATAAGATTATTCTGGTTACCTGAGCTGAAACCTTAAATGTCAATGCATTGCTGATGTGCATATTGCTGTGCCAGTTCAACGTTCTGAATTGCCACTAGAATAAACTTGTTAACCGCATTTAGCATCATATCAGCTCAGGATGCTAGCTGTGTTTTCAGCATTAGCGAATATATTTTGCTCCATTCATTTTGGTTATATTTTCCTTTAGATGATACAGTATCTTCCATTTCGTTGATCACAGATTCTTGAGCAACATGGAGAAGTAAGTATGTTGGATATAAAAGGTGCAGATGCAAGTAAAGTTATTCTTGTTGTTGGAATAATGACACTCCATTCTTTTGGCGAGGGTTCTGGTGTTGGTGTTTCCTTTGTTGGGTCAAAAGGATTATCTCAAGGTCTTTTAGTTACTATAGCTATAGCAGTGCACAACATACCTGAAGGCCTGGCTGTAAGCATGGTACTATCATCTAGGGGTGTCTCCCCACAAAAAGCAATGTTATGGAGTATCATAACATCTTTACCACAGGTGCGTTTTCTTTTGCTGTCATCGAGTGGAAATATGAAAGTATTATTTGATACACGCATCATCCTCATTCAGTCATGGAACATTCATCAATTTTTAGCTATATTAATTCCTTATTTCTTAACTAGAAAAATAATACTGAATCGGATAATCGGTTTGGCTCCCAGGTCCAGATGAGTCTGGAATCTGGACCCTTCATTCTTATTGAGATTGTTAACCGTAGCTGCATTCCAGTGCATATTCGTCCTTTTTACAAAAAAATTGAACAGTGGTAGGCCTCATGTGCCAGACATTAATACGGGCTGCTCCATTTCTTCTGTGTCAGTACAGACAGCAGCTTGATGCTCATTCACCGCGTAGTACTCATACCTGGACCGACGTGGTGGTTTGCCGTGAATGCCAGCAGGTTCCCTAGTAATTAAAAGACCCAACCAGCCTCCCAGCTAACACCTTCTTCCTCCCCTGAATCTGGCTATACCGAGTCCATGGTGTCTTCTTCCTTCAGCGTTCTAATCATATACACCTTGTTAGGACAAGCTGTGTGGTCTTTAGGGTGCCTCCCCACTCTGCAAGAGCAAGTTGGACTCATCAACTGACATGACACTACTGCACTTGACTTACATTATGCCACAATTGGTACCCACTTAATTTTTTGGCGCATGGTTCACAAAATCCCTGAAGTTAAAAACTGCAGTTTTGTTCTGTACTTCAGTATGTGAGAACTCATCTAAACTCAAGTGGTTTCAGATTGCGGCCTAATTTGTCTTCCCCTTGTATGGAATGGTACATTTCAGAAATCTGTACAAATAGGTGAACAATTCATCGACTGAAGCATTTGGAACATACTTCTTTTTCCACCTGGAGGCTTGAGGGTCCATTTTCCCTGTCGTTTCTGCAGGTACCGCCGGCTCGCTGTCTCCCGTTGATGAATCATTGCCAATCTATGTTCCTCCACACCTTTCTGTATCCCGTCAAGGTCCTCAAGTTCTTCATGGTCCACCCAACCTTCACCTTCTGCAACTTCCTCGCAGATCCTGCCTGCCCACAAGGGCCAAGGCAAGTGTCGGGGAAGGTGCATGGCAACCCTGTAGGCTGTCGGCATCATCACGAACCGGAGAACCGTCCAATCTCTCTACGTCACATCGCCAAATATTGGCAGGCTGCTAACACATGATGAGTCAAAAAGATTACATCCTAAACATAATCCAGGCACCATACACATCAAGGCACATACCTGTTGGCTAGACCTAGGGGAAACTCCATGGTAGCTGCACACCCGCATCAAGCTGGCAATCATGCTCATGGGTTCAGGCGCCCATGGGTGCATCCGACCCGAATGGGTAGTGTATGGGTCGTCGACTTCACCCAGTAGTAACCCGATTAGTCGTGGGTAGGTATGTGCATAACTTCATACCTATGGGTAACCTGATTAACTATTCTTACTGATTATAAATATTTCATTTTATATAAGACGTATTTTTAGAAAAAATATACACTGTATACTCTATAATGGGTAGTAAATCTGTACAATTATTTAAACGCAAGCCAACAATGTACATCAAGTACGATGCAAAAAAGAAGTACAGCAAGTAGGCCAAAAGTTCAAGACTAACACAACGTGTATGCATCTCTAGTCCTTTGCTCTTCTCTTCATCCACACAAATCAAGTTTCATGGGCCAAAAATTGCTCAGTCATCGGTCCATAGGAGATGTGCCAGTTGCATGGCACCAAGACCCTGGTGCATCCAATTCATGTAAAGCAAGTAACAACCTCGAGTAGCTAACGAGATAGGGATGGGCAAGCCCTGTAGGCGGTGTTGCAAGGAACAATTTTAACATACAAAAAATATCCTTATTCTATGGAATGTTGGTCAGAGATAAATGTGAAGTATGATAATTATTCTTCAATGCTCACCTGATGGTGCCCAATTGGGTCAAATTACCTGATGGGTTTGGGCATGGGTCTAAACTTAGACCCATGGGTAGGGTTGTGGGTTTGGGATGAACCCGATAGTGGGTTCGGGCATGTGTCTGGTTGAGGTCGACCTGACCAAACCCGAACCATTTGTCAGGTCACCTAGTACCAAAAAATGGCCCCAGCCCAAGGTTGAAGATGACTGGCTCTGTTTACACAGTTCTCGACCACCTTACCCTACATGATGCTTAACCATGTGTTCTTCTCTAGTTTGGCCCATGCAACCACGTTCATCAACTCTTGGGCCTTACCAAAAAATTCTGTACCACTGTCCAGGCAGGACTCATTTTCGTGCACCAGCAGTACATAAGTTGGGACGTCAAGAAAGCCGCAAGCACTGTTGCAGGCAACATTTACAACCCAGCGCTTCTGTTGGCTGGCGGGCTAGACATACCCCATCGCGATAAGCTGAATGCAATACCTCATTTTCCACTCCACCTTATCTTACACGATATTAATTTCGGCACACACCCCACACTCAAACTTGAAGGTCCAGGTACGAAGTTCATCTGTACTCCCGAGCCAAATCGCCTACCCACATTAAAAACCCTCATTTAAAATATTTTTGAGCTGGAACAAGAGAATCCATTTGTGAAATTAACTAGTATCGTTTTTCTTTGTATGTTTGTTTTTGTGTCCATGTGTGTTGCTTATTTGTTTGCTTGTGCAAAACAGTATGTTGGTTTATGTATGTGTGCTAGAAAGTGGTGAAAGACTTAAGGTCCTAACTCGTAAGTACAGTTGACATGCACCATAGCTTTGCACACTCTCATGAATCATAAAATGATTATATTTTTCCTGTGAAATTTTAAATTTTAATGACCTCAGACTCTGAATTGTTGAAATATCATAATGAATCACAGTGGTAGATTCACTGGTGAGTACTAGTACTATATTTGTATTCGCAGCAGGAGTGCTTTCTTTGTCATGTCATACTTCTTTGTAATTTACTATTTTTGTTGCCATTTTTTGTAGTCCAATAAGGCTAAGTGCTTCACATACTAGTTTAGTAACCGTCTGTGACTCAAAAAGTTTCTCCAAACTCCTCCCTAACCTAATTGACAAATCAACAATAACATTTCACATCTTGGAGAGGAGTCACATTTATAATGGACTTGTGTGGAAACGAGCTCATCAAACATCTCAAAGAAGCGCAATTAGAGAAATGGCATCACAAAGGATCTTAAATACTAAATCGTATGACAATCACTATTTATTTATTGGCATTGTACAAATAAATTCTGTACTATTTTCTTCTCTTAAAAAGGACAGCCACTGCTGTTTACACGTGCAACTTTTTCTTAGTATTACTTTGTGAATGAAATGCTCATATGCTTAGCTGCAACAGCTTTCAAAGTTGATCTCCACTTTTGAGTTACATTCTTTTCTTTACACTCTGATGACCCTGTTTCATTTTCCTTGGTAAATATAGCCAATTGTTGCTGTGCCTGCATTCCTTTGTGCCGATGCATTTCAGAAGGTGCTTCCTTTCTGTACTGGTTTTGCTGCAGGGTGCATGATATGGATTGTTATTGCAGAGGTTCTTCCTGATGCTTTTAAGGTGACTACCCTTTCGTCATCAAGAAATTGTTAACTGAAGTTGTTGTTTTGCTCCGGAAGGATCTCTGAGTATTTCTGTGTTACATGCAGGAAGCGACTCCATCTCAAGTAGCCTCTGCTGGAACACTTGCTGTTGCTTTTATGGAAACATTAAGTACCGTGCTTCAGGGATTCACGGATGGCCACGGGTAAGTTGCCTCTTATATTATTTAAGGATCTTACTTGGACTAGTACAACTTTCAACTGATGCTGTTGATTTGTTCTGATCTAGCTTGGAAGATACATCAGGCTTTTTGGTATCACTTGTATTTGGTCTTGGTCCACTTTTTGGAGGAATTATACTTGTCGCGTTCTCGCTTGCCTTCAACATGCCACACCCTCTTCTTACTGGTGTAGCATCTGGCATTGCCTTCCGTCTTGCTTCATGGAGGCCATTGCAACTTGTGATGTCCTTAAAGATGGGTCTCTTCACCACCTTGTTCCTCCTGCTAGGAGGTTCCGTCTTCTACCATCTCGTGGAAGCAAGCATCCTTATGGTTGCTAAACACAAGAAATCATCCGTCAATGTCATTACATCTTCCAGCGGGCTCTCTCTTAGTGTCCTCACACAGCAATCGCTCCTTGCTTGCGGTTGCGTCTTCCTTCACGCCTACGCCGAAGGGCTTGCACTTGGTGTGGCGGCACGCAAGGCATCTGGTCTAGGCCGCTACATGGTTCTTCCAGTCTCTCTTCACGGCCTACCACGGGGTGCTGCTGTTGCTAGTTGTGTATATGGTGCCACTGATAGCTGGCGAGGAGCCTTGGCAGCTGCAGCTCTGACCGGGTTTGCGGGACCAAGCGCGGCCATTGGTGCAATCCTTGCGAAGATTGGCTATGATGGACTGGACTATTGGATGGTGATTGCATGCGGGGCTTTGATCCCGAGCTTTGGCCGTGTCTTCAGATGCTCGCTGCGGCTGGACGCGAGGAACAGCGTCTGCGGGCTCCTGATAGGTTTTGGTTTTGCTTGGGTGTGCTTGATGTCCACCAGATTCATCTGCTTGCACACCCCTTACTGCAATTCAGCTCCAGAAGCGGTCACATGATGTGTTCCTGTCAGATAGTCACATGTAACATCAATGTAACTATAATACTGAAATTATAAGAGGGATATCCTTTCCTTGTATGAACAAAGTGATGAAAGGGAAACGAACATTAGACAGTGATTTTGCCTGGAATAATCTTGCAAATTGTGCCACCACAACACAAAAGAAAAGACCGCCTGCTACTTTGGTGAATGTTCATTTAGGTGTAATATCCCTTGGCCTCAGTATGATGGCTGAGCACGAGCAGAACAGGTGAGAGCTTCGGGGAGAAGAAAGCATACGAGAGAGAGAGCTGATTCGAAAGTCCTCTTATGAACAATAGTAATAAAAACATGTTTTTTTTTTCAAACTTGTCAAATATTTTGAGTGCTTGCAAAGTTTTGTCGTTGAACATTCATGAAGTTTCATCACGGAATGACATTCAAGAAAGCTCATGAATGTCATTTTATAATAGCTTTGCAAGCAGTCAGAAACTTTTCGAGATTCATCACTGTTTAAGATCAACTTTGAAAATTGTGTGGCGCATGATGAGTGGCAGTGAGCGTATGTTCTTTCCAACGGCGATATCTTTTCAACGGCGCGTATCATTTGCTTCAATCCGACGAGCGGTTTAGAAAAAATCATGAAAATGTGCTCGCTGCCACTTGTCGTGCACTGTACAATTTTTAAAACTGCTCTTAAACTATGACAAATCTTGAAAAGTTTTTAACATGGGGTAGTTTTACCTATTTCATAGCTTTCCAACAGCGTATCACACGTCTTGGTCCGATAAACGGTTTAAAAACTGGATTGAAAACAGTACCCGGAAAAAAGGCATGTGCAGTTTTCTATGACGAGAAGTTCACTCGTCTTAATACTGTAGTACTCTTACTTCAACAATGTCGTGCACTTGCATTGAACATGTAGTTCAAAAGTGTGTGTAAAATAACTATTATACTAATGTTAGCAGAATAGGACAAATATTTCTTACCACCAGTGGTAGTTACCACCACTCGTGTTTTTTATGTTGTACTCCCTTCGTTTCAAAATAGATGACTTAATTTTGTACTAACTTTAGTACAAATTTGAGTCATCTATTTTGGCACGGAGGTAGTATATACTATCTATCAAAATTAAGAGTATGTATGTGTAATATGTAGTATATAATAACGTTTAGGTGGTATGCACCATATTTTGAACATACTCTTTTTTATGTACAAATATGTACATATTTCATAAATATAACAAAAAATATGGGCTTATACATAATTTTATTTTGTAACTTACTTTGAAATATCTTAGATGTAGTATATAAATATATGTAAAGATAAAGTAATATATATACTACTATATTATAGTATATGAGACATGTGAGGTAATTATCATCGGGTGGCAAGTTGTATTTTCTTCAGAAAGTCTATTCATCACCCAGGGTGCAAAATAAGTTATTCCTCACCGAAGTAATCTTACGATCATTTCATAATAAATTTGCATTTGAAATACAAATAGTTACATTTATATTAATTCATTGCGTAAAATTTGACAAAAAAGGTCATAAGACCAGAAAATTGCATTTTATGTACACTTTACAATATGTTTTTACATCTATAATTTAATGTAACACAAAATATTTTTACGGTGATTATATTTTTTTACGTTTTCTT
>NC_041380.1:195169004-195190236 GCF_002162155.2 Triticum dicoccoides
TTTATGTTTGAAATAAAATAAAACTTACGGAACGCAAAAGTACGGTGCATTGATGTTAAAATAGGGAGGGGGGGGGGGTTGAAGAATTATTCCTCAACCAGGGTGTGTGTGTATGACAAGTTTTTGCTACCACCGGTGGTAGTTACCACCACTTGAGTTTTGTATGTTATATGTAGTATCTATCAAAACGGAGTATATACGTGTAGTATGTAATATGTAAAAATGTTTAGGTAGTGTGTGTGTATATACATGTAGTATGTAGTATCTATCAAAACGGATTATATATATATACTATTCATCACCTAGGGTGCAAAATAAGTTATTCTTCACCCAAGGTAATCTTACGATCACTTCATAATTCAATTACATTTGGAATTCAAATAGTTACATTCTTATTGATTCACTATGTAATTTTTTGAGGGGGGAGCACAATAATTTTAAATTTTTTCCTACGCACTTGCAAGATCATGGTGATGCATATCAACGAGAGGGAAGAGTATCATCTACGTACCCTCGTAGACCGTAAGCGGAAGCGTTATGACAACGCGGTTGATGTAGTCGTACGTCTTCACGATCGACTGATCTAGCACCGAAGGTACGACATCTCCCCGATCTGCACACGTTCAGCTCGGCGACATCCCGCGAACTCACGATCCAGTAGAGCTTCGAGGGAGAGTTTCGTCAGCACGACGGCATGATGATGGTGATGATGTTGCTACCGGAACAGGGCTTTGCATAAGCACCACTACCATATAACCGAGGTGGATTATGGTGGAGGGGGGCACCGCACACGGCTAAAAGATCAATGATGTGTCTATGGGATGCCCCCTCCCTCGTATATAAAGGAGTGGAGGAGGGGGAGGGTTGGCCCTCTCTATGGTGCGTCCTAGGGGAGTCCTACTCCCTCCGGGAGTAGGATTCCCCCTTCCAAGTAGGAGTAGGAGAGGAAGGAAGGAGGAGAGAGGGAGGAAGGAAAGGGGGGGCGGTCCCCCTCCCAATTCGGATTGGGCTTGGGGGGCATGCCTCCCTCTTTTCCCTTCCCTCTCCTCTATTCCACTAAGGCCCAATAAGGCCCATATACTCCCCGGGGGGTTCCGGTAACCTCCCGTACTCTGGAAAAATGCCCGAACCACTCGGAACCATTCCGATGTCCAAATATAGGCTTCCAATATATCGATCTTTACGTCTCGACCATTTCGAGACTCCTCGTCATGTCCGTGATCAAATCCGGGACTCCAAACTACCTTCGGTACATCAAAACACATAAACTCATAATACCGACCGTCACCGAATGTTAAGCGTGCGGACCCTACGGGTTCGATAACTATGTAGACATGACCGAGACATGTCTCTGGTCAATAACCAATAGCGGAACATGGATGCTCATATTGGTTCCTACATATTCTGTCTTTATCGGTCAACCCGCATAATGGTATACGTTGTTCCCTTTGTCATCGGTATGTTACTTGCCCGAGATTCGATCGTCGGTATCTCAATACCCAGTTAAATCTCGTTACCATCGGGTCTCTTTACTCATTCCGTAATGCTACATCCCGTAACTAACTCATTAGCTACATTGCTTGCAAGGCTTATTGTGGTATACATTACCGAGAGGGCCCAGAGATACCTCTCCGACAATCGGAGTGACAAATCCTAATCTTGATCCATGGCAACTCAACAAACACCATCGGAGACACCTGTAGAGCACCTTTATAATCACCCAGTTACGTTGTGACGTTTGGTAGCACACAAAGTGTTCCTCCGGTATTCGGGAGTTGTATGATCTCATAGTCATAGGAACATGTATAGTTATGGACAAAGCAATAGCAACAAACTAAACAATCATCGTGCTAAGCTAACAGATGGGTCAAGTCAATCACATCATTCTCTAATGATGTGATCCCGTTAATTAAATGACAACTCATGTCTATGGTTAGGAAACATAACCATCATTGATTAACGAGCTAGTCAAGTAGAGGCAAACTAGTGACACTCTGTTTGTCTATGTATTCACACATGTACTAAGTTTCCAGTTAATACAATTCTAGCATGAATAATAAACATTTATCATGATGTAAGGAAATATAAATAAAAACTTTATTATTGCCTCTAGGGAATATTTCCTTCAGTCTCCCACTTGCACTAGAGTCAATAATCTAGATTACATTGTAATGATTCTAACACCCATGGATTCTTGGTGCTGATCATGTTTTGCTCGTGAGAGAGGCTTAGTCAACGGGTCTGCAACATTCAGATCCGTATGTATCTTGCAAATCTCTATGTCTCCCTCCTTGACTTGATCGCGGATGGAATTGAAGCGTCTCTTGATGTGCTTGGTTCTCTTGTGAAATCTGGATTCCTTTGCCAAGGCAATTGCTCCAGTATTGTCACAAAAGATTTTCATTGGACCCGATGCACTAGGTATGACACCTAGATCGGATATGAACTCCATCCAGACTCCTTCATTTGCTGCTTCCGAAGCAGCTATGTATTCCGCTTCACACGTAGATCCCGCCACGATGCTCTGCTTGGAACTGCACCAACTGACAGCTCCTCCATTTAATAAAAACATGTATCCGGTCTGTGACTTAGAGTCATCCGGATCAGTGTCAAAGCTTGCATCAACGTAACCATTTACGACGAGCTCTTTGTCACCTCCATATACGAGAAACATATCCTTAGTCCTTTTCAGGTATTTCAGGATGTTCTTGACCGCTGTCCAGTGATCCACTCCTGGATTACTTTGGTACCTCCTTGCTAAACTTATAGTAAGGCACACATCAGGTCTGGTACACAACATTGCATACATGATAGAGTCTATGGCTGAAGCATAGGGAACATCTTTCATTTTCTCTCTATCTTCTTCAGTGGTCGGGCATTGAGTCTGACTCAACTTCACACCTTGTAATGCAGGTAAGAACCCTTTCTTTGCCTGATCCATTTTGAACTTCTTCAAAACTTTATGAAGGTATGTGCTTTGTGAAAGTCCAATTAAGCGTCTTGATCTATCTCTATAGATCTTGATGCCCAATATATAAGCAGCTTCACCGAGGTCTTTCATTGAAAAATTCTTATTCAAGTGTCCTTTTATGCTATTCAGAAATTCAGTATCATTTTCGATTAACAATATGTCATCTACATATAATATCGGAAATGCTATGGAGCTCCCACTCACTTTCTTGTAAACACAAGCTTCTCCAAAAGTCTGTATAAAACCATATGCTTTGATCACACTATCAAAGCGTATATTCCAACTCCGAGAGGCTTGCACTAGTCCATAAATGGATCGCTGGAGCTTGCACACTTTGTTAGCACCTTTTGGATCGACAAAACCTTCTGGTTGCATCATATACAACTCTTCTTTAAGATATCCATTAAGGAATGCAGTTTTGACATCCATTTGCCAAATTTCATAATCATAAAATGCGGCAATTGCTAACATGATTCGGACGGACTTAAGCATCGCTATGGGTGAGAAGGTCTCATCGTAGTCAACTCCTTGAACTTGTCGAAGACCCTTCGCAACAAGTCGAGCTTTGTAGACAGTAACATTACCGTCAATGCCAGTCTTCTTCTTGAAGATCCATTTATTCTCTGTGGCCTGCCGATCATCGGGCAAGTCAACCAAAGTCCATACTTTGTTCTCATACATGGATCCCATCTCAGATTTCATGGCTTCAAGCCATTTTGCGGAATCTGGGCTCATCATCGCTTCCTCATAGTTCGTAGGTTCGTCATGGTCAAGTAACATGACTTCCAGAACAGGATCACCGTACCACTCTGGTGCGGATCTTACTCTGGTTGACCTACGAGGTTCGGTAGTAACTTGATCAGAAGTGTCATGATCATCATTATTAGCTTCCTCACTTACTGGTGTAGGAATCACTGGAACTGATTTCAGTGATGAACTACTTTCCAATAAGGGAGAAGGTACAATTACCTTGTCAAGTTCTACTTTCCTCCCACTCACTTCTTTCGAGAGAAACTCCTTCTCTAGAAAGGCTCCATTCTTAGCAACGAATATCTTGCCTTCGGATCTGTGATAGAAGGTGTACCCAACATTCTCCTTTGGGTATCCTATGAAGACACATTTCTCCGATTTGGGTTCGAGCTTATCAGGTTAAAGCTTTTTCACATAAGCATCGCAGCCCCAAACTTTAAGAAACGACAACTTGGGTTTCTTGCCAAACCACAGTTCATAAGTTGTCGTCTCAATGGATTTAGATGGTGCCCTATTTAACGTGAATGCAGCTGTCTCTAAAGCGTAACCCCAAAACGATAGCGGTAAATCAGTGAGAGACATCATAGATCGCACCATATCTAGTAAAGTACGATTACGACGTTCAGACACACCATTACGCTGTGGTGTTCCAGATGGCGTGAGTTGCGAAACTATTCCGCATTGTTTCAAATGAAGTCCAAACTCATAACTCAAATATTTGCCTCCACGATCAGATCGTAGAAACTTGATTTTCTTGTTATGATGATTTTCCACTTCACTCTGAAATTCTTTGAACTTTTGAAATGCTTCAGACTTATGTTTCATTAAGTAGATATACCCATATCTGCTCAAATCATCTGTGAAGGTGAGAAAATAACGATATCTGCCGCGAGCTTCAATGTTCATTGGACCACACACATCAGTATGTATGATTTCCAATAACTCTGTTGCTCACTCCATTGTCCCGGAGAGCGGAGTTTTAGTCATCTTGCCCATGAGGCATGGTTCGCAAGTACCAAGTGATTCATAATCAAGTGATTCCAGAAGTCCATCAGAATGGAGTTTCTTCATGCGCTTTACACCAATATGACCTAAACGGTAGTACCACAAATAAGTTGCACTATCATTATCAACTCTGCATCTTTTGGCTTCAATACTATGAACATGTGTATCACTACTATCAAGATTTAGTAAAAATAGACCACTCATTAGGAGTGCATGACCATAAAAGATATTACTCATATAAATAGAACAACCATTATTCTCTGATTTAAATGAATAACCGTCTCGCATCAAACAAGATCCAGATATAATGTTTATGCTCAACGCCGGCACCAAATAATAATTATTTAGGTCTAATATTAATCCCGAAGGTAGATGTAGAGGTAGCGTGCCGACGGCGGTCACATCGACTTTGGAACCATTTCCCACGCACATCGTTACCTCATCCTTAGCCAATCTTCACTTAATCCATAGTCCCTGTTTCGAGTTGCAAATGTTAGCAACTGAACCAGTATCAAATACCCAGGCACTACTGCGAGCATTAGTAAGGCACACATCAATAACGTGTATATCAAATATACCTTTCACTTTGCCATCCTTCTTCTCCGCCAAATACTTGGGGCAGTTCCGCTTCCAGTGACCAGTTCCTTTGCAGTAGAAACACTTAGTCTCAGGCTTAGGTCCAGACTTGGGTTTCTTCACTTGAGCAGCAACTGGCTTGCTGTTCTTCTTGAAGTTCCCCTTCTTCCCTTTACCTTTTTTTTGAAACTAGTGGTCTTGTTGACCGTCAACACTTGATGCTCCTTCTTGATTTCTACCTCTGCAACCTTTAGCACTGCGAAGAGCTCGGGAATCGTTTTATCCATCCCTTGCATATTATAGTTCATCACGAAGCTCTTGTAGCTTGGTGGCAGTGATTGAAGAACTCTGTCAATGACACTATCATCAGGAAGATTAACTCCGAGTTGAGTCAAGTGGTTGTGGTACCTAGACTTTCTGAGTATATGTTCACTGACAGAACTATTCTCCTCCATCTTGCAGCTGTAGAACTTATTGGAGACTTCATATCTCTCAATCCGGGCATTTGCTTGAAATATTAACTTCAACTCCTGGAACATCTCATATGCTCCATGACGTTAAAAACGTCATTGAAGTCCCGGTTCTAAGCCATAAATCATGGCACACTGAACTATCGAGTAGTCATCAGCTTTGCTCTGCCAGGTGTTCATAACATCTGGCGTTGCTCCTGCAGCGGGTTTGTCACCTAGCGGTGCTTCCAGGACGTAATTCTTCTGTGTAGCAATGAGGATAATCCTCAAGTTATAGACCCGGTCCGTGTAGTTGCTACCATCATCTTTCAACTTAGCTTTCTCTAGAAACGCATTAAAATTCAATGGAACAACAGCACGGGCCATCTATCTACAACAACATAGACATGCAAAATACTATCAGGTACTAAGTTCATCATAAATTAAAGTTCAATTAATCAAATTACTTAAGAACTCCCACTTGGATAGACATCTCTCTAATCATCTAAGTGATCACGTGATCCATATCAACTAAACCATGTCCTATCATCACGTGAGATGGAGTAGTTTTCAATGGTGAACATCACTATGTTGATCATATCTACTATATGATTCACACTCGACCTTTCGGTCTCCAGTGTTCCGAGGCCATATCTGCATATGCTAGGATCGTCAAGTTTAACCTGAGTATTCTGCATGTGCAAAACTGGCTTGCACCCGTTGTATGTGAACGTAGAGCTTATCACACCCGATCATCACGTGGTGTCCCGGCATGATGAACTGTAGCAACGGTGCATACTCAGGGAGAACACTTATACCTTGAAATTTAGTGAGAGATCATCTTATAATGCTACCGCCGAACTAAGCAAAATAAGATACATAAAGGATAAACATCACATGCAATCAATATAAGTGATATGATATGGCCATCATCATCTTCTGCCTTTGATCTCCATCTCCAAAGCACCGTCATGATCACCATCATCACCGGCTTGACACCTTTATCTCCATCGAAGCATCGTTGTCGTCTCGCCAACTATTGACTCTACGACTATCGCTACCGCTTAGTGATAAAGTAAAGCAATTACATGGCGATTGCATTTCATACAATAAAGCGACAACCATATGGCTCTTGCCAGTTGCCGATAACTGTGTTACAAAACATGATCATCTCATACAATAAAATTTAGCATCATGTCTTGACCATATCGCATCACAACATGCCCTGCAAAAACAAGTTAGACGTCCTCTACTTTGTTGTTGCAAGTTTTACATGGCTGCTACGGGCTGAGCAAGAACCGTTCTTACCTATGCATCAAAAACCACAACGCGGTATAGTGATTGCTTTTTGATCTTCAGAAAGAACCCTGTTCATCGAATCCGATTCAACTAAAGCTGGAGAAACAGACACCCACTAGCCCCGTGTGTGCGAAGCACGTCGGTAGAACCAGTCTCGCGTAAGCGTACACGTAATGTCGTTCTGGGCCGCTTCATCCAACAATGCCGCTGAATCAAGAATCAACTAGTGACGGAAAGCAATATGTATATACCCACGCCCACAACTCCTTTGTGTTCTACTCGTGCATATAACAACTATGCATAAACCTGGCTCGGATGCCACTTTTGGGGAACGTAGTAATTTCAAAAGTTTTCCTACGCACATGCAAGATCATGGTGATGCATTGCAACGAGAGGGGAGAGTATCGTCTACGTACCCTTGTAGAACGTAAGCGGAAGCGTTATGACAACGCGGTTGATGTAGTCGTACGTCTTCACGATTGACCGATCTAGCACCGAAGGTACGACACCTCCGTGATCTGCACATGTTCAGCTCGGTGACGTCCCGCGAACTCATGATCCAGTAGAGCTTTGAGGGAGAGTTTCGTCAGCACGACGGTGTGATGATGGTGATGATGTTGCTACCGGAACAGGGCTTTGCATAAGCACCACTACCATATAACCGAGGTGGATTATGGTGGAGGGGGGCACCGCACACGGCTAAAAGATCAATGATGTGTCTATGGGGTGCCCCCCTCCCTCGTATATAAAGGAGTGGAGGAGGGGGAGGGTTGGCCCTCTCTATGGCGCGCCCTAGGGGAGTCCTACTCCCTCCAGGAGTAGGATCCCCCCTTCCAAGTAGGAGTAGGAGAGGAAGGAAGGAGGAGAGAGGGAGGAAGGAAAGGGGGGTGGCCCCCCTCCCAATTCGGATTGGGCTTGGGGGGCATGCCTCCCTCTTTTCCCTTCCCTCTCCTCTATTCCACTAAGGCCCAATAAGGCCCATATACTCCCCGGGGGGTTCCGGTAACCTCCCGGTACTCCGGCAAAATGCCCCGACCACTCGGAACCATTACGATGTCCAAATATAGGCTTCCAATATATCGATATTTACGTCTCGACCATTCCGAGACTCCTCGTCATGTCCGTGATCAAATCCGGGACTCTAAACTACATTCGGTACATCAAAACACATAAACTGATAATACCGATCGTCACCGAACGTTAAGCTTGCGGACCCTATGGGTTCAAGAACTATGTAGACATGACCGAGAGATGTCTAGTCAATAACCAATAGCAGAAGCTGGATGCTCATATTGGCTCCTACATATTCTATGAAGATCTTTATCGGTCAAACCGCATAACGGTATACGTTGTTCCCTTTGTCATCGATATGTTACTTGCCCGAGATTCGATCGTCGGTATCTCAATACCCAGTTAAATCTCGTTACCGACGGGTCTCTTTACTCATTCTGTAATGCTACATCCCGTAACTAACTCATTAGCTACATTGCTTGCAAGGCTTATGGTGGTGTACATTACCGAGAGGGCCCAGAGATACCTCTCCGACAATCGGAGTGACAAATCCTAATCTTGATCCATGGCAACTCAACAAACACCATCAGAGACACCTATAGAGCACCTTTATAATCACCCAGTTACGTTGTGACGTTTGGTAGCACACAAAGTGTTCCTACGGTATTCGGGAGTTGCATGATCTCATAGTCATAGGAACATGAATAGTTATGGACAAAGCAATAGCAACAAACTAAACGATCATCGTGCTAAGCTAACGGATGGGTCAAGTCAATCACAGCATTCTCTAATGATGTGATCCTGTTAATCAAATGACAACTCATGTCTATGGTTAGGAAACATAACCATCATTTATTCAACGAGCTAGTCAAGTAGAGGCAAACTAGTGACACTCTGTTTGTCTATGTATTCACACATGTACTAAGTTTTCGGTTAATACAACTCTAGCATGAATAATAAACATTTATCATGATATAAGGAAATATAAATAACAACTTTATTATTGATTCTAGGGCATATTTCCTTCAAATCGGGCATAATAAAATAAAAATATAGGTCATAAGACAAGAAAATTTGCAGTTTATGTATATTTTACACTATACTTTTACGTTTGTAATTTTACATAACATAAAATATTTTTTACGGTGATTATATATTTTCTTACATTCTCTTTTTACGTCAAAAATAAGATAAAAACTTACGGAACATAAAATTACGGTGCATTGATGGTAAAATAGAGGGGGGGGGGGCGAGGAATAACTATTCCTCACCCAGGGTGACGAATAGTCTTGCGCTATTCGTCACCCTGGGTGAGGAATAGGCTCGCGCTATTCGTCACCCCGGGTGAGGAATAGTTATTCTTCACCCCCTCTCTATTTTGACATTAATGCATCGTATTTTTATGTTTCGTAAATTTTGTCTTATTTCATACATGAAAAGAGAACGCAAGAAAATATGTACTCGTCTTAAAAAATATTTTATGTTACGTAAAATTACGAATGTAAATACATAGTGTAAAACATACATAAAATGCGATTTTTCTGGTCTTATGACCTATATTTTTATTTTTATACCAAATTTTACATATTAAATCAATATGCATGTAACTACTTATATTCTAAACGCAATTTATTTAGAAAGCGATCATAAGATTACCTTGGGTGAAGAATAACTTATTCTACACCCTGAGTGATGAATAGTAACACAATATTCTAATCCTGGGATTAGAATAGTTATTTGGATCACAACAGCCCTATATAAGGCCCGAAGACAGGTTCCTGAACTTCCCTGAACTGCCGGCCCGACCCGACAACATCCCACCTGGACCCCGATCCTGATCGAGCCGCCCCTCCCCAACCCCCCTCCTCGTTAGTGAACTTGTATCCCGGCTCTACCCAAACAAGACAAACAAGCAACAAGGGCACAATCAACCACGTGCAAACTCAAACAACATGATGCAAGGATGGTATGCAATGCGGGATGCAATGAGGGATGCATATGCAAGATTTGACAAGGAACGAATGAACCTGGCCTCAAGGAAATCCAAGTGTGCCACTGGAAAGGTGAGGTGAAATCGCTTGAAAACGATATAAAGAACGCCCGAATCGGAGTTACGGTTTGGAAATGGCAAGCAATTCAAATATGACCACGTTCTGCGATTTACAGCAAGTAGTCATCTAAATGCAACAAGATGAACATGCTACAGCACCCAAACATGACAACAAAATACATGGCAGGGATCCATTCATGATGCTTTACAAAAGACTAGCACTGAGCTACGGCCAATTCATCCATTAACAGATTCAAACAAGCATGGAAAAAATGCATTTGGTAAACAAATCTCAGACTTGGTGAAATTAACACTTGTCTGGAATTTCAGATCAGATAGCACTCTTTGGAGCAAGAAAACAATATGCTACAGGACCTGAACATGGTAAAGTAAAGCACGACATGGAGCTACTCAAATAGCTTAACAAAAGTCCCTTAGTGACCTTGAGCCAAAAGGGAACAGAAAATACATTTGCAAGTATGTGAACATGGCAAAAACATAATCAGTTCTCAGACTTAGTGAAAACTGGAGCATGCTGAAACAGATATCAAGTAGGCATGTTTACGAGCTCGATGCACTCACTACAGAGCATGTCATGACAAACTAAGCATACACCCATCAAGAACACACAAAATACAAGCTAGACATGGCAAGAACAATAACATGGCATGCACGGATCAACTACAACATCCTCGGTAAAATCGCTAACAAGTAGACAATCTGCCCAGATACACGAAATAGCAAAAGTAGAGCTCGATTGACTCAAGCTAGGGTGCTCCATAATTGCAAACAAAGACATGGATGGATAGAGCACTAAAATATTAACAAAACATCCTTACTGATCATCCTCAAAAGAGGCACGGATCACTAGGAAACAACAAGAACATATGGTCCTATGAGATAAACAGGTCAAGGACTTAGTGGAAATGCTAAGTCCCTGAAACCAGCATTAACGAATGCTCCACTTTGCAAGCTTGTGCTAGTCACCACACTCATCACAAAAATACATGAGTTGCACCTCTGGATAGATGGCAAAACTTGTAACAAAACACATGAAGAGCTCATGGGCATATCATGCACACAATAATCATGGCAAAAATGACAAATATCTAATTGGAGCAGCAGATCTGACAATTATCTCAAATAGCATTCTTCTAACAGCATTTCGGGCATCAAGATGAACTGAAATGAAAATGATGCAATGAGATGAAATGATGTGCTCTCTGAGATGAACATTTTGATATGCTATATGCCAAAACGGATCTATGGATGCAAAGTTACGATGCGATGAACATAGACAAAAAGTTAGGGTTTCGGGGCAAAAGTCAACCCCAAGATTTCGGATCTCAGATCTGCATGCTTCCCGAGGTTCGTCATCGAGCTCGCCGGAGATGAAGTCGTCCGTCGGAGTTCATTGGGGAGGCGGCGTGGGGCTCGCCGGAGTCGGTGGCCGGCCGGATCTCGCCGGATCCGTGGCCAGGGCGGCGCTAGGACGAGGTGGCGGGGTCGGTGGTCGCCGGCCAGGGGGCGGCAGGGCACCGGGCGGCAATGTCGGCGCACCGACCGGCGCAGCAGCGCGGCGAGGTGGTGGCCGGCGCGGGCGAGGAGGCGCGGGCGGCGGGGAAGTGGCCCGCGGGAGGCGGCGGCTCGGGCCGGGGGGCTCTCCCTGGGCCCAGGTGGGCCTGTGCGGCGGCGAAGTGGGCACCGGGCGGTGGCGAGTCAGGTGGTGCCACGTGGCGGCGGACAGGCGGAGTGGACGTGTCCGGCCGGACGGAAAAATGTCTGCCTGCGCGTGGAGACGAAGGGGACTAGGGTTTCGGGGGAAGGAGAAGGAGAATTTCGGAGGGGTTCTTTATATAGGCATAGGAGGAGCTAGGAGAGTCCAAATGAGGTGCGGTTTTCGGCCACGCGATCGTGATCGAACGCTCTAGATGATGGAGAGGGATTTGGTGGGTTTTGGGTCAAAATGGAGGGGTGTTGGGCTGCAACACACATGAGGCCTTTTCGGTCCCTCGGTTAACCGTTGGAGCATCATACGAAGTCCAAATGGTACGAAACTCGACAGGCGGTCTATCGGTAGTAAACCAAGGCCGCTTGCCAAGTCTCGGTCCAATCCGGAAAAGTTTAATCCCCACACACGAAAGAAAGGTAGAAATGACCACCGGAGGAGAACGGAGCGCCGGAATGCAAAACGGACAACGGGGAAAATGCTCGAATGCATGAGATGAACACGTATGCAAATGCAATGCACATGATGACATGATATGAGATGCATGACAACGACAACAACACACGGAGACAAAAACCCGAACCCGAGAAAATAAAATAACTTAAGGCCGGAAACGGCAAGAGTTGGAGTACATATTGGGTAAATTACATCCGGGGTGTTACAACACTCCACCACTACGAAAGGATCTCGTCCCGAGATCTAGGACTGAAAGAACGCCGGGTACTCAGAACGGAGGTGATCCTTGCGTTCCCAGGTAGCTTCACGGTCGGAATGGTGTGACCACTTGACTTTGAGGAATTTGATTGACTTGTTGCGAGTCTTGCGTTCAGTCTCTTCAAGAATAGCAATGGGGTGCTCACGATAAGAGATATCTTCTTGGAGTTCAATTTCCTCAAAGTTGACAGTGCGGTCAGGAGTCTTGAAGCACTTTCGGAGCTGAGAGACATGGAACACGTCATGAACATTTGCAAAGTTTGAAGGAAGCTCGAGTTGATAGGCGAGATCGCCTCTCTTGCTGACAATCTTGAAAGGTCCCACGTATCTAGGGGCAAGCTTCCCTTTGATACCGAAGCGGCGAGTACCTTTCATAGGAGAGACGTGGAGGTAAACATGGTCTCCGATCTCGAAAGCCAAATCACGGTGCTTACTATCATAGTAGCTCTTCTGGTGGGATTGGGCTGCTTTGAGGTTATCTCGAATGACTTTGCATATTTCCTCTGCCTCTGTGATTAAGTCATTGCCGAGAAGCTGACGTTCACCGGTTTCAGACCAGTTGAGAGGGGTACGATACTTCCTGCCATACAGAATTTCAAATGGGGCCTTGCCCGAAGTTGCTTGAAAACTGTTGTTGTAGGAGAATTCAGCATAAGGAAGACAATCCTCCCACTTCATGCAGAAGGAGATCACACAAGCCCTGAGCATATCTTCAAGAATCTGATTGACACGCTCGACTTGACCGCAAGTTTGAGGATGGAAAGCTGTGCTGAAGCGGATGTTGGTGCCCATGGCCTTCTGAAAAGAATCCCAAAACTTGGAGGTAAAGATGCTGCCATGGTCTGAAGAGATCACTTGTGGAATACCATGCAGAGAGACAATTCGAGAGGTATAGAGTTCTGCCAATTGAGCTGTAGTGATAGACTCTTTGATAGGCAGAAAGTGAGCCACTTTAGTGAGTTTGTCGATGACAACGAATATAGCATCATTGCCACGTTTGGACTTTGGAAACCCAGTCACGAAGTCCATCTCAATGTGGTCAAACTTCCATTCTGGAATGGCAAGAGGTTGGAGGAGACCAGCTGGCCTTTGGTGTTCTGCCTTCACTCTTCTGCAGACATCACATTCATTCACGAATTGAGCAATCTCGCGCTTCATTCGAGTCCACCAATAAGCCTGCTTGAGGTCCTGATACATCTTCGTGCTCCCAGGGTGGACGGAGAGGAGAGAATTGTGAGCCTCGTTCATGATCACTTTACGAAGGTCACCTTTGGGCACAACAATACGATCCTCGAAGAAGAGAGTATCCTTGTCATCAAGGTGGTAGCACTTGTACTTGGGTTGACTCTTGGCAATCCCAATCTTCACCTTCTTCACCATAGCATCAAGAAGCTGGGCTTGGCGAATATGGTCTTCCAAGGTAGGAGGGACTTGAAGGTTGGCGAGGAAACCTTGAGGAACAACTTGCAGATTAAGTTTGCGGAAAGCTTCACAAAGCTCGGGTTGATAAGGCTTGAGAATAAGACTGTTGCAATAAGCCTTCCAGCTCAATGCGTCAGCAATCACATTGGCCTTGCCTGGAGTATACTCGATACTCGGATTATACTCTTGAATCATTTCGTCCCATCGAGTTTGCCTGAGGTTGATATTAGGCTGAGTGAAGATGTACTTGAGACTCTTGTGATCAGTGAAAATGTCCACTTTTCTTCCCAATAAGAGATGTCTCCAAGTCAAAAGAGCATGCACAACTGCCGCCAACTCAAGGTCATGAGTGGGGTAGTTCTTCTCATTGGGCTTCAACTGACGAGAGGTATAAGCCACAACTTTCTTCTCTTGCATCAACACTATGGCAAGACCTTGGAGAGAGGCATCACAAAAAACCTCGTACGGTTTGGATTCATCAGGCAGAGTCAGAACTGGAGCGGTGACCAATTTCTCTTTCAAAGTGTTGAAAGCAATGTCACACTCCGGAGACCAAACGTACTTGACGTTCTTCTGGAGAAGATTTGTGAGAGGCTTTGTGATCTTAGAAAAGTTTTCAACGAATCTTCGACAGTAGCTTGCGAGACCGAGGAAGCTACGGAGTTGCTTCACGTTCTGAGGAGGTTCCCAATTCACAATTGCAGACACCTTCTCAGGATTCACCGCAATGCCCTTGGCAGAGATGATATGACCAAGATAAAGAACCTCATCGAGCCAAAATTCGCACTTGGAGAACTTGGCGTAGAACTTGTGTTCCCTGAGCTTATCGAGTACCAAACGCAAGTGCTTGGCATGATCTTCCTTGTTCTTCGAGAAAACCAGAATGTCGTCGAGATAGACCAAAACGAAATCATTGGTGTAGGCGTTGAAGATGAAGTTCATCATGCGAGAGAACGTCGGAGGAGCGTTGACGAGGCCAAAAGACATGACAGTGTATTCATATGACCCATAGCTTGTCCTGAAAGCCGTCTTGGGAATATCTTGCTCGCGGATTCGAATCTGATGATAACCCATACGAAGATCAAGCTTGGAGAATACTTGGGCACCTTTGAGTTGTTCGAACAGCTCGTTGATGTTGGGAAGTGGGTATTTGTTCTTCATGGTCTTCTTGTTCAATGGCCGGTAATCAACACAAAGTCGGTCCGTTCCATCCTTCTTCTTCACAAAAAGAACACCACAACCCCACGGAGAAGAACTAGGCCAGATGAGACCCATTTTCTCTTGAATATCGAGTTGCTTCTTCTCTCCTTCAACTCTTCAGGTCCGAGCTTGTAAGGACGCTTGCACACTGGTTCCGTGCCAGGCTCAAGGTCGATGACGAATTCAACTGGCCGGTGCGGAGGCATTCCTGGAAGCTCTTCTGGAAAGACGTCTTGATTTTCGCAAACGACTGGAATTTGCGAGATAGCATCCAGTTCACCCTTCTCATTGAGAGAAAACAGACGGATGGTATCATCACGAGCGGCAAAGACAATTACATCCTCAGACGAATGAGTCAATTGAATCTGCCTGGCTGCACAATCAAGATGAGCCTTGTGCTTAGAAAGCCAATCCATCCCGAGAATAAGATCAATATCCGAGTTACCAAGAACCATTGGGGAAGAAAGGAACTTGTAGTCGCCCAGGGTGATAGTAACATCTGGCACCTCCAGACTTGCACTCAAACATTTGCCAGGAGAAACGATATCCATTTGTTTACCCAAATGAGAAGAAACGAACTCATGCTTGGTAAAAAATGGCTTTGACATGAAACAATGCGATGCACTAGCGTCAAAAAGAACTCTTGCGGGAATATCGTTAACAGGAAGGTTACCCATGATGACATCTGACGAGTCCTCTGCCTGAGCTGTGTTCATCAAGTTGACCTTGGCGTGCTTGGGGTTATGCTTGACCACAGCTGTACTTGCCGATCTCATAGGAGGAGGAGGGAGATGCCTCTGATTGAAGCATTTGTTGGCATAGTGACCCTTCTATTGGCACTTGTTGCACGTGACCTCTGAAAGCGGACGGTGATACGGAGCACTCGATCTTGGAGCTTGAGACGAAGTCTTGTTCTGAAAGCCAGGGTTGGGTGGGTGGGAAGATCCACTGCCACCTTTGCTCTTCTGCTGATACGGCTGACGGAATGGAGGAGGAGGAAGCCAATACTTCTGCTGCTTACCCACTTGAGTAGAGGAAGAAGGAGTAGCATCTCTGACTCGCTTCTTGGAAGCATCACACTTCAGTTGAGCAGCCTCTTGCTTCAATACCATGTTGTAGAACTCATCATACCTCAAGGGCTCAAAGAGAACAAGAGCTAGCTGGATTTCTTCTCTGAGACCACCCCTGAACTGGTATATCATGCTCTTCTCGTCAGGGACGTCCTGCTTAGCAAAGCGGGCGAGCTTCTGAAACAACTTGTTGTAGTCATAGACAGACATAGAGCCTTGCTTCAGGTTGCGGAATTCCTCCCGCTTGCTTTCAACCACGCTCTGAGGTATATGATGAGCTTTGAAGTCTTGACAGAATTCATCCCAGGTAATCACACGGCCTCCTCTGGAATCCTTGTACTGCTGGAACCATTCTGCAGCTTGATCTTTGAGTTGGAAGGAAGCGAACTTTACAAAGTCCTCAGGCCTGACGTTACTGCACTCGAAATGCTTGCACAGATCCATGAGCCAATCGTCAGCATCAGTTGCCTCAACACAATTGCTGAAAGTCTTTGGCCCGTTAGCAAGGAACTGGTTGAGTGTAGCAAAGTGATTCTGATTGTTGCCTTGGTTGCCTTGGTTTGCTTGATTGCGCTCTTGAAGAATTTGCATGATCAACTGCGTGTTTGCATTGGTTGCGGCCATCACAGCTTGCCATGCCTCTGGAGGAGGTGGAGGTGGTGGCGGATCCTGATTCTAATTCTGATTGGTGCTCTTAGCAGGAGCCATCCTGAAGAGGGTGACATCCATTAGCACATTGACAGATAAAATGAAGCTGAATCCAACGGAATGAAAATTGCAACATAAAGTCTTCACATCCGAACATAAGAACGAATGCATTCCTCTTGAAATGGTCACATATCCATAAATTGAGAAGCCACTTAGAATTTAGGTAGAGAAATAAATCAACAAGGTACGGATCAAGAATGAATACTCGGTAAGAAATCCCAATCTCAAACCAAATATCCGTGGAAGAAAGGACTAGAGCTACAAGAATTCCCACCTATGAAACTCCCGAACCTTTCCGGTTATGCAATCAGGTGTTGGGGATACAGGGGAAGCATAATATCTCACCCAAATCTAGCAAATCCTACACCCAGCTGTATCCATCCTTCAACACATAACCGAGAGAAACTTCGGAAACCATCTACCTCAACCTTCGAAAAGCATCCGTTATACAAGTTATGGCGATACTCCCGAACTCCCGCCCCAGTACTGGGTGGCGTCGAGGTTATCTCACCAATGAACTGCATAAAAGAGATTTTCGATGTCGGCGTACTAAACTCAGGTATTCCGGAATTGCAATGATAAAATTGTGACGACAACACCTCAGAGCTCAACTCCCCGGGGCACTGCCACAATCCCTAAAGACAGGAGGCACCAAGAACAATGTTCTCGTCACAAAACCATCGGAACGATTCCAAGATACCCGCGTGATCCTAATTTTTTTAGTGAAATTTGAGAAGAGAAGAGTCAAAACTCTACGTCAGGATGCCTTACCAGAGCGATGAGGAGACTGGGAAGTAAAAAGAATTCCTAAACTCTCCGATATATAATTCCTAAATGACTCAAAACATTTTTCTAGACTCAACAACGACTGCTAAAAACGATCAAGCAATGGGGGCTCCTAAGGTCGGGGAAGGCTCTGATTACCAACTTGTAACGCCCTCGATGCGGCTATAGCTCCCACATGTCGAGGCACGACTTAGAGACATAACCGCATTGAAAGCAATGTCGCAAGTTAGGCAATCTTCACAACATCCCATGTAATATAAATAATAAAAGGGGAGATACATAGTTGGCTTACAATCGCCACGTCAATCAAAGTACATAAATAGCATTACAACATTCAAACACTCATGGCCCGGCTACGGTGCCAAAATAAAAGAACAACCCAACATGCGACACAGTCCCGATCACCCCAACTGGGCACCACTACTGATCATCAGGGAAAGACACGTAGTATCATTAAGAGTCCTCGTCGAACTCCCACTTGAGATCAAGCGCGTCATCTGGAGCGGAATCATCAGGCCCTGCATCTGGTTTGGAAGTAAGATGTGAGCCACAGGGACTCAGCAATCTCGCACCCTCGTGATCAAGACTATTTAAGCTTAAAAGGAAAGACAAGGCAATTATGTGGAGCTGCAGCAAGCGACTAGCATATATGGTGGTTATCCTGTTCGCCAAAGAGAGCGAGAAGAGGAGGCAAAGCGCGAGCGAGAAACTAGAGGGCATCCTGCGGCAAGCATTACTCCAACACCGTGTTCACTTCCCGGACTGCGTAGAAGATACCATCACGAAAACTCACACTGTTGATTCATTTTAATTAAGTTAAGGTTCAAGTTATCTACAACCGGACATTAACAAATTCCCATCTGCCCATAACTGCGGGCACGGCTTTCAAAAGTTCAAATCCCTGCAGGGGAGTCCCAACTTAGCCCATGACAAGCTCTCACGGTCAACGAAGGAATAGACCTCCTCCCGAGATGTTCCGATCAGACTCGGAATCTCGGTTCTTCAAGACACTTCGACAAGTTAAAACAAATCCAGCAACACCGCCTGAATGTGCCGACAAATCCCGATAGGAGCTGCACATATCTCGTTCTTAGGGCACACTCAGATAGGTCAAGCTACGAGTAAAACCAACCCTCGAGTCTCCCCGAGGTGGCCCCGCAGGCTGCCTGTTTCGGACCAACACTCAGAGGAGCACTGGCCCGAGGGGGGTTTAAATAAGATGACCCTCGTGCTCTGGAAACCCAAGGGAAAAAGAGGCTAGGTGGCAAATGGAAAAGGTTGGGCATTGCTGGAAAAGCTTTAATCAAGGCGAACTATCAATGGGTTCCCATTATAACCCAACCGCGTAAGGAACGCAAAATCCGGGAACATAACACTGATATGACGGAAACTAGGGCGGCAAGAGTGGAACGAAACACTAGGCGAGAGGCCGAGCCTTCCACCCTTTACCAAGTATATAGATGCATTAAGATAACATGGCAATATAATGATATCCCAACAAGTAAATAATGTTCCAACAAGGAACTGTCTCCAATCTTCACCTGCAACTAACAACGCTATAAGAGGGGCTGAGCAAAGCAGTAACATAGCTACTCAACGGTTTGCTAGGACGTGGTGGGTTAGAGGTTTGACATGGCAATTTGGGAGGCATGATAAGCAAGTGGTAGGCATCGTAGCATATGCATAGCAAAAGAGCGAGCATCTAGCATAGCAAAGATAGTAGTGATTTCGAGGGTATGATCATCTTGCCTGCAAAGTTGTCAGAGTTGACTGCATCCTCGAAAGCAAACTCAATGGGCTCCTCGTTAGCGGACTCGTCTCCCGGCTCTACCCAAACAAGACAAACAAGCAACAAGGGTACAATCAACCACGTGCAAACTCAAACAACATGATGCAAGGATGGTATGCAATGCGGGATGCAATGAGGGATGCATATGCAAGATTCGACAAGGAACGAATAAACCTGGCCTCAACTTGGAAATCCAAGTATGCCACTGGAAAGGTGAGATGAAATCGCTTGAAAACGATATAAAGAACGCCAGAATCAGATTTACGGTTTGGAAATGGCAAGCAATTCAAATATGATCACGTTCTGCGATTTACAGCAAGTAGTCATCTAAATGCAACAAGATGAACATGCTACAGCACCCAAACATGACAACAAAATACATGGCAGGGATCCATTCATGATGCTTAACAAAAGACTGACACTGAGCTACGGCCAATTCATCCATTAACAGGTTCAAACAAGCATGGAAAAAATGCATTTGGTAAACAGATCTCAGACTTGGTGAAATTAACACTTGTCTGGAATTTCAGATCAGGTAGCACTCTTCGGAGCAAGAAAACAATATGCTACAGGACCTGAACATGTCAAAGTAAAGCATGGCATGGAGCTACTGAAAGAGCTTAACAAAAGTCCCTTAGTGACCTTGAGCCAAAAGGGATCAGAAAATATATTTGCAAGCATGTGAACATGGCAAAAACATAATCAGTTCTCAGACTTAGTGAAAACTGGAGCATGCTGAAACAGATATCAAGTAGGCATGTTTACGAGCTCGATGCACTCACTACAGAGCATGTCATGACAAACTAAGCATACACCCATCAAGAATACATAAAATACAAGCTAGACATGGCAAGAACAATAACATGGCATGCACGGATCAACTACAACATTCTCGGCAAAATCGCTAACAAGTAGACAATCTACCCAGATACACGAAATAGCAAAAGTAGAGCTCGATTGACTCAAGCTAGGGTGCTCCATAATTGCTAAAAAAGACATGGATGGATAGAGCACTACAATATTAACAAAACATCCTTACTGATCATCCTCAAAAGAGGCACGGATCACTAGGAAACAACAAGAACATATGGTCATATGAGATAAACAGGTCAAGGACTTAGTGGAAATGCTAAGTCCCTGAAATCAGCATTAACGAATTCTCCACTTTGCATGCTTGTGATAGTCACCACACTCATCACAAAAATACATGGGTTGCACCTCTAGATAGATGGCAAAACATGTAACAAAACAAATGAAGAGCTCATGGGCATATCATGCACACAATAATCATGGCAAAAATGACAAATATCTAATTGGAGCAGCAGATCTGACAATTATCTCAAATAGCATTCTTCTAACAGCATTTCGGGCATCAAGATGAACTGAAATGAAAATGATGCTATGAGATGAAATGATGTGCTCTCTGAGGCGAACATTTTGATATGCTATATGCCCAAAACGGAGCTACGGATGCAAAGTTACGATGCGATGAACATATACAAAAAGTTAGGGTTTCGGGGCAAAAGTCAACCCCAAGATTTCGGATCTCAGATCTGCACGCTTCCTGAGGTTCGTCCTCGAGCTCGCCAGAGATGAAGTCGGCCGCCGGAGCTCGTTGGGGAGGCGGCGTGGGGCTCGCCGGAGTCGGTGGCCGGCCGCATCTCGCCGGATCCGGGGCCGGGGCGGCTCTAGGACGAGGCGGC